>NW_024872257.1:0-32731 GCF_019054845.1 Dipodomys spectabilis | reverse complement strand
AGGCCTAAGGAACAGACTTGAATTTCTTGACTTCAAGGAGGTGAGCTTCTCCTTTCCACACAGTGAAACAGAATTACCCAGACAATGAGTTCCAATCCCAATCCCGGCAGAAAAAATTGCACCTTTATACTATGTGAAGCCCAATTTTAGGTATTTCATTATGCCTCCATTTAATGTATGTGATTGTTTAAATGAAAAAGTATTAACTAAAATCGATCAGTGTCCTATAATTGTGTGTAATTTTATCCTAGAATCATTCAAGAACTGCTCGTTCAATCATGACATACATCACATTCCATTGGAAATCAAATGGATAGGAACGAGTTTCTTAGGATCTCCTGATATTTGGAGGTCGAAGGACCAGGATTTGAACTGTGGACTGCAGCTCCCGCCACTTAAACCCGAGGATAGGGAACTCACCAGTCTGTGCAAGAACATCAGCAAGACCAATGATTAGGCAGGCACCATTGGCTCTCAGCAGTCCTCCTGGATACTTACAAGGCTGTGATAGGAGGATCATGGTCAAAGTCACCCTAGGCAGGAAAGTCCTTGAGACCCAAATTCAGTGCCAACAATGTCAGAAGTAAAGCTGAGTGGCTCCAGTGGTGGAGGGCTAGTCTTGAGCAAAAGAAGTTCACAGACTGTGCCCAGATCCTGAGTTCAAGATCCAGACTGGCAACAAACAGTCATACACAACAATCTGTGCAGCCATCCAGCTAAAGCAGGTCACCCTCTTGTCTCCAACTGAATTGGACAGAGTTCCCTGGGAAAAGGGCTGTGGGAGCCACTGTCATCTTGACTCCACCCATGCTGCCTGCATCACAGGATTCTGGCCACACCCCCATGCTTTCATGTTTTTTTCTGACCAATGTGATATAAGAATTGTGGCCACACCTATATTCCATGCTGCTAGGTAGCACCGGGATTCCCTCTGTTGGTTTACACCATTACCCGCAGTTGAGGAAGGTAGAGGTGGCTGAGTGGTGAGCAAGAGACTCAAGGCTTAGGAGGAGAGGCCTGGCTCAGCTCTGCCATGCCCCGCCCATGCCCTAGCCCCCTTCCCCATTCTGCCCAGTGCCATGTTTCAAACCTGACACTGCCTGCTTGGACCCACAGTGCCTCTCAGAGTCCTCAGGTGATGGCAAGCACCAGGCCGGCTTGTGGTCACGACCTGGTGAGGTCCCGGGTCCTCTGCTCCAGGCCTGAGTTTTTGCCTTGCCACTGCTGTCACTGCTAGACCCACCTGGAGCCACAGCCAACAGCTTCTCCCAGCAGCACATGAGTGTCCACCTCCCAGGCTTGTACCCTTTGACCCCTGCACCATCTATCCCCTCCCCTTCCGACCCAGACACCCACCTCATCTGTGCCTTATACTCCAGCCCAGACTCTGCCACAAATGTGTCCCAGGGGTGGGGGGGGGGTGTTGACCAGGGGATTCCAAACCCATCCGTAGCAGTCAATGTCCCAGGAAATGGGGAGATGCAGAGATGGGTAAGGAGGAGGCACCACAGGGCCCCTGGCCTGGACCATTGGGAGCAACATAGCCACTCATCTGCACCCTTCCTCTCCCTGGTGGGAACATGGTGGCTTTAGTCAGAGGTGGGGAACAGCACCTCCACACCTGCTTTCTAGGCTCTTTTCCTTTTTGCTGCTGGTGGGGGGTGTTGGGTGCAGAAGATAGGTCTTCCTTGCTGTGTGAGCCCTTGTCCTCTGTGCTCAGTCATGCTTTCACCTGAAGAGGATACAATTAAAGCCCAGTTGGGAGGTGAGGGTGCTGGGGGTCAAATAGAAGGTGATTATCTGGGAGGAACACCACCCAACACACACACATACACCCAGCCTGCTCCTTTCCTCAGTTGTCAACAGTTCTCACAGGGTGATCACATTTCCCAGCTCTGCCAGCTTCTTCTGGTGGTCCCAGTCCATCTGGTCTCCTTGTCCTTCCCAAGAATCCGCCAAGTGGCCCAGAAGCATATATGCTGGAAGTAGGGAGTAAGTCCATATATGTAGACTTTAGGACCCCATCCATTTCCCCAACACTGCCCCCACCTCAGGTAAGACACTCATTTGGGTACACCATGACTCTGTGCTTGTTTTGTCTCCTGGCTCTGAGGAGCAACCTGTCTCAGGACACCTTTACCCAGCTTCCTGGCCTAGGGTTTTGTGAATGGGGTGTCAATGTTCTGGCCCTGGAGAAAAGGAGGGGCAGGGTGGTGCTGAGTCATTAGAACGGTGTTCTTGAGTGGAAGCCCCTGATTCTTCCAAGGGAACCTGGTGCTCCAGCTTGCACATTGTACTAAATGAAGAACCAACAAACTCTGGAGAAGCACTGCTCTGAGTCTGTCTGTGTGTGTATATGTGTGTGTGTGTGTGTGTGTGTGTGTGTGTGTGTGCGCGCGCGCGCACGCGCATGCATGAGAGAGCTAGAGAGTGTGTGCGCATGAGAGAGCTAGAGAGAGAGGAGAGAGGGGAGAGGGAAAGAGAGAGAGAGAGAGAGAGAGAGAGAGAGATCATCTTCCTCCTTGTACAGCCTGACTGTGCTCAGATGAGTGATCATTTGGAAAATTGCAGGTGCAGCATGGACGAGTCTTCTGTCACTGGTCTGAATGTGTGTGTGTGCGTATGTGTGTGTGTGTGTGTGTGTGTGTGTGAAGTGGGTTGAAACAAGGAAGCTGGGTCCTTTGGTAACTTCTGCCTGCTATCTTTGGGGGGGGGGTGAATGGGCTTCACAGCTGAGGTCTGGGGGCCTGGAATAGTGAGAGGCTTGAAGTGGACCCAACATTGTTAAATTATAAGAACAAGGGATCTCTGTGTCCTGGATCTGTGTACTCTCTTGGGCCTGGTTAGTGTCAGTGGGAGCTTGGGAGGACCTGGGAGTGTGGCCCACAGGGGTGGCTTCCTAGGGGGACAGAGAGTGTGGTCAGCACTTAGCAAAGATTTGAGCCCTGCTAGTATGGAGTGCAACAGCATAGGTCAGACTCCAGGTTTTCTCATCATGACCTTTGCAAGGCCAATCCTATTTTAAATCTTGTGCTGTGATCTTCAGATCTCAGCCACCTGAGTAGTTAGGATTGTAGGCATGAGCCTCTGGCACCAGACCTCTTATTCTTTTTGGTATATTAGGGTTTGAACTCAAGTCAGGCTTGTCAGTCAGGTTTTCTACCATGCCTTTCTGTTTTGGGCATTTCTGAGATAGAGACTCAATTTGTGATCAGGCTGGGCTGGATCACGGTCTTCCTATCTATGAGAGGCATGCACCACCAGGAGTGGTTGTCTGTAGTTGGGATGGTAGACATATAGTGCCATGCTCAGTCTAAGCTGATGCTTACATGATTGTCCCAAACTCTCAGTCTACAGCAACCGATCCTTGACCACAGGTAAAGCTTTGGGTTGGGCCTCCACCATTGGACCTCATTCTCCTCATGGGACAGTTGTGAGAAATCAAGGGATTAATACAGAGGGATCTCTTCAGCAGGTCCAGGCACAGAGGGAGAGGCTGTCAGATATGGTTCTCGCCAATTCTCTGAACATATAACAGGAAGATAACCCAGAAAAGGCTCAGATGGGGCCTGTTATTAGTCATGAGACAGTTATGGGATTATGAAACAGAACATGGCTCTCTTTCATCCTTACCCTATTCCCATGAGGGAGGGGATCCTTCACTGTGTTCAGTTTTGCAGCTAAGGAAGACGAGGCCTGGAGAAGCCAGGTGACCAACTCATGACCTATTCAGTCCACTTCTTGTCAGTCGTGGGACTTGAACTCTGCACCTGGGTGTTACTCCCAAGCTCCTCAGCTCAAGGCTAGAGCTCTACCACTTGAGCCACAGTGCCACTTCCTGTTTTCTGGTGGTTCTTTGGAGCTAAGGGTCTCATGGATGTTCCTTCCCCGGCTGGCTATGAACCATGTTTGTCATATCTCAGCCTCCTGTTTAGTTAGGATTATAGTCCTGAGCCACCAGCACCGGCTTAAATGTAATTCTGACTTTCTCTCACACACAGGAACTGGTTGAATGGGTGCTGGAAGAGGTGGCCCAGAGTCCCCATATGGCTGGAACCCAAGGTGGCCATCTCATTCTGGAGGTAGGCTGGGGGTCAGCCTGTTGAACCAGCTCCATGAGGTAAGCCTCCCTGTGCCCTGGCTAGACAGTGACAATTATTATTTAGTTAGTATTATTTTCTATGTCCTTTTCTAGCACCAGGCCAAAAATATGATACATAATTATGGAATGAAAATGTAATACCATCTTTTTTTGCAAGGGGTGGGGGAGTTCCGGTCGTGGGGCCTGAACTCTGGGCCTGGGCACTGTCCCTCAGCTCTTCAGCTCAAGGCTAGCGCTCTACCACTTGAGCTACAGCACCACTTCTGGCTTTTTTCTTTTTGCTTATGTGGTGCTGAAGAATCAAACCCAGGGCCTCACGCATGCAAGGCAAGTGCTCTACCACTGAGCCACCTTCCCAGCCCTGTAATACCATCTTAATAAAGTCATTTAGGGCTCTAGGCATGTGGCTTCATGGTACAGTGATTGCCTAGCTGCATGAAAACCTGGGTTCAATTCCTCAGTACCACATAAACAGAAAAAGAAACACTGGAAGTGGTGCTATGCCTCAAGTGGTAGAGTGCTAACCTTGAGAAAAATAAAAGAAGCACAGGAATAATTACCTAGCTTTGAGTTTAAGCCCCAGAACTACAGGACTGGCAAAAAACCAAACAGTTAGTAAATGCAAAGTAAGCAATACTTGGAATATATAATTGCTCCTTCCATACTGATACCTGACAATAGTACCTCATTCATGTACTTTACCTACATTAGTATACTGTGTTGACAAAAAGTTTTGTTCAATAGGTCACAGAAATTAATGCCAGGAATGTGCTTATATGTCAAATGAAGTTTAATTCTGAAAATTCAAAGATTCTACACTTTTGAGTGGTCACTGCTAATAACAATGAGAAGAGTAGTCCAAGTCACATTTGGAAACCTTTTTGGTCAGTCATGGCACCAAAAAGGAAGAGGCTAATTAACAGTTGGGACAAGAGAAGGACTAACTCCAGATGGAAGGAACAAATGATTGTAACTAAGGTATACCAGAAACCGTTCTAGGGAACCATTTTTGGTTATTGAAGAACTACTTATCAACTAGGATTATTCCTTATTGCCTTTAGCATTCTCAATCTTGTGCTAGTTCTTAATCTCTGTGTGATAAATGTATCTCCTTCTACGCAGTTTTTTCATACCTGATCTCTGTTGCTTTCTAAAATTCTGTCTTTCTCTATTTCTCTATGAACACTTCCTGATACTACATATACCTACACAGATGGAAGACGATACTAATGTAAAGGTTCCATAGCTCATGAGTCATTAATGTAACAACATGGAAAAGGAGGAGTTATTTATTGCTACCTCAATTTTTCTGAAAAGCTGCAAGGTCATCATTTGATTCAAATTACCATTCTTTGTCTACATAGTGTCATTAAGTGCACTAAATGGAAATATGAGCTGAGTGGTGGTGGGTCACGTCTGTAATCCTAGCCACTCAGGAGGTTGAGACCAGAGGATTATGGTTCAAAGCCATCCTGGTCAGGAAAGTCTGTGAAACTCATCTTCAATTAGCCACTAGAAACCCAGAAGTTGTGCTGTATCTAAAGTGGTAGAGCTCTGAACTTGAGCTGAATAGCTGAGGGACAGTGCCCAGGATCAGAGTTCAAGCCCCATGACCGACAAAAAGTGCAAATTTAAGTTGCCCCAAAAGGAACAACAAGGTCAACAGTAATCTTCAAATCAGAAAAAAATTCCAAAATGATTCAGTACACCTACTTTTCCTGAGTTATTTAAATTATGGCTTCTTAGCTGGACATATTCTCTTCTTTTAAAAATTGTCAAATATTAGCTTTAGAATAAACTTCACCTACTATTTCTTGGTTCAAAACAGAAGTCTTGATACAGTTGATGTCACTTGGCTTTTTACTATCTCAGTTCAAAGCCAACCCAGGCAGGAGTGTCTGTCAAACTCTTATCTTAAACACAAGAAAGGCCAGAAGTGGGGTTTTGGCTCAAGCAGTAGAGTACTAGCTATAGGGGCAGGTGAGCAGGAAGACAATTGTTCAGGGACACGGTCCAGCATCTGGGTTCAAGCCCCAGAACCAGCACAACTAAACAAACAAGCAAACAAAAAACCCCAGGTCTTTCTTTAGGACCCTCCTTAAAGGAGTACTGGTCTTAGAAGAGCCTGCTATTGCTCATTATACTCACTGGACCTAGCTTTTTTGTAATCCTTATTGCTATGGAGTAATCAGGACCAGAGTAAAGCAATGGATAACTGACTCCTGCAACAGAAGAATCATCTCAGGCATGAAATATCCATCCATAAAACACTTTAAAACCCCCATGTCTTTGTTTATTTGCAGTAGAACTCTTTTAAAACAACGTTATTTCCTTTTTGTTCTATGCTTGCCCTCAAATGGCACATTATTTCCTTTTGTAATACTCTCAACCAGAAGTTTACAGACAAGTTTTATATGAGGAAGGAACACACTCAAAAAAGTCAGGGACAGAGTTTCCTTCAGGCCTTGGATTCTTTTTTTGTACAGTAAAAAGGTAAGCACAAGTTAAGTTGAACTTTGTCATTCCTCTATGTTCAATTCCATTCCTGTGATCAGTTTCCACATCCAGTAATAGTTACTTCCAGTAACAATCAATGATGGTGCTTGAGGTATAATGAATGTTTTCTGTCTTCATTGAAATAGCACAAGGAAATCTTTGGACATGTGGTAGCAAGTGTTCCAGAGACAACTTAGTAAAGAGAAAATATAAATTTTAAATTCCTTATAAATACATTATCCAAGAGTACATTGAGTTCAAACTTCATAAGTGCTCCATAAATTAAGGTGAATTTTAAATGGGAAAAAAGTTCTCAGATCATTTTTTGTGAGTGTATATGTAGTGCATTATTTCCCAAGTGTACATGAGTTAACAGTAAGAGAAAAATTAGCAATAATAGGAGAAAGAGGATTTCTGTGTTTTAGTGTTCAATACAATATAGAAGACTCTACAAAAAAGACAACATTGAAACAATAAAGCCAAGTCCAGTATGTAGATTTATAGAAGTGTCATAGAGAAAGCATTACTCCCAAGTTGAACATGAATATGAGGCCACTCCCTTTTAAATCACCCTTGCTAAACATGAAAATTTGTAAAAAGTAGAATGGAAGAATGATTCTGGTTCCATTCAAGTCAGATGTAGGAGAATGGACTTAACTGGAAAAAAAAAGTCCATCTTGAGAGAGCAGGGATTACACTAGCCATACCTTTTCTTATATATTTTGTTTTTGTTGGTTGTGGCACGTGAACCCTGGGTGCTGTCCCTCTGCTTTTCAGCTCCAGGCTAGTGCTCTACCACTTGAGCGACAGTGCCCCTTCCAGTTTTCTGGTAGTTAATTGGAGAAAAGAGTCTCAAGGACTTTCCTACTGGGGCTGGCTTTGAATCTCAATCCTCAGATCTCACCACCACCCAGCTTAAGATCACATTTCTAACAGTATACACTCAGGATATGTAATGTGTATGTAATGTGTATGTGAATTCTTGAGTTAAAAATCTGGGCTACCACTTAAACTTAAATGTTTGTAGTTTAAAAGTAGATACTTCTAGAAAAATAAACCTAAGAATTTAAAGGGGTCTGGGTAGTTCAGTTTGCATCCATCATGGGCAGAACAGTCTTTGAGACACTATCAATAATTAACCAGAAAAAGTTGCATTGGAAGAATGGTTCAAGTGATGGAATAACAGTCATGATAAAGATTGCTGGATAAGACCTTGAGGCTTTTGCATACATACATACAAATATACACATACACACAGAGGCACTTATTTGTGCACACACAAATACACAAATAAAAACTGTCAGAATATATAAGAAAGTTAGAAACAATAGAAAATATGTCCTGAGTAAGACTAGAATCAGGTGATAAATTTTATTATTAGAAAGTATTAGAAAGTCCTCAAGTGAACTATCTTCAAAAAAGTTTAAGATTATTGCTTAGTTAGGGACCAGAGGTAGTAAGAAAGTCAAGTATATCATTATTAAAGGGATCAGATCCATGGAGGAATGAATCAGAGTCCACAGCAGGTGCATCTGAAAATGTTCATATCTTGTGTCAAATGTTAGAACATCTTTGAAAATAGTACATAAATAGTCTTGGCAGTCATTGTATGGATAAGATCTTCATAGAAGTTGAGAATTGCTTAATTTCTAGATTTTAATAAACCAACAAACTATGGCAGGGCAATGTGATACAGGCCTGGAATTGTTGCACTCAGAATAAGACAGGATATTATTGAGTGGAATTACATAGTGATACCTTCCCTGGACCAGGTAGTAAAATTTGTCTCAATAATACAAACCAAATAACAAGAAAGGAATACACAGTTGTAAGTTTGGGCTAATTTTGTCATTATGTTTTGAGAAGTCAAGTTTCCTATTGAAATGCAACTCATATATAATCCTCAATTGTGTTTTAAATGCTGTCTTCATTACAGAACATTCCTAGATGCAAAGTAGCTCATGATTCCCATCCAAAATTTGAAAAAGTAAGTAAGCATCCTTCTGCTGGTTTCCAAAGAAATTATAAAGGTTTACAAAACTTAAGCCTGGAGAAATAGAAAACTTTGTCAAATATAGGACTTTGTGGACCTTGCTAAATTAGAATTTATTTTCAAAATAAGTATTTTGTTTTTGTTTGTAATTCCATATTCTATATGATACTACAAAATTTTTTTTAAGTAGAGGGTTTAATTGACAAATTCACAAATTATTCTAACATTCTATTTGCCTAGAATATTCTTTCAAGAAAGTTAGAACTTAGTTAACAGATAATTCCAACTGTTCATGTATCAAATGATAATGTGAATAATGTAGACAGAGTTGCCAACAAACGGATTATATTATTTATAAATTTAGAAAAAGAGCAATTTTTTGAGGGTGTGGTATAACATGGTATGAAGAGAATAATTGTGTGATAACTTGTTTCTTCTATCTATATGTAACACAGGAAGAAATTTCCTTAATTACGTGCCTCTGTATACAATGATAAAAATGCTAGGTTTGGGGTTCGTTTTTATTTCTGTATTTGTTTTACTGGTTTGTCCTAGGGCTTGAACTCTGGTCCTGGACATTGTCTCTGAGCTCAAGATTCGTGCCCTACCACTTAAACCTTAGTGCCACTTGTGTCTGTCTTTTTCTGAGAAGTTTATTGGAGATAAGAATGTCAGGAACATTTCTGCCCTGGTGGGCTTTGAACCGTAATCTTCCGATCTTAGCATCCTGAATATCTATAATAGTTAAAAAATATATAAATAATATTTTCAAGTGTTCTGATCTCAAGAATACCATTGGGGTAAAAATGATGCAGCCCAGTTTATTGGGGTTCTTTCCAAAACAATGAGGACATCACATTAGCAGAGGTGTAGTATTTTTTACAATAAAGAAAAGCTATTCATGATGTGAAATAAGGGAATTTTCAGGTCTACCTTACAAGTTGGAATTTGTTGGGCTAGGATGACTTTATGGCATAAATATTGGGATTGCTTACTCTTGAATAATTATCACAGATGCTTCATAGTTTTATGCTCTACCAATTGTGGTTATTTTTCTTTTGACTTCTCAATCTGTAAAACCTCATTGGAAACTGCATCTATTGAAGAATTACATAACATGCAAACAGGTATTGTTTTGAATTTCTCAGGTATGGAACGGTCAGAATTTGAAAATGAGTAGTTATTAGTCATAGGAATTTTGAAGAACACATATATTCTGTTCTCTTAACAACTTATTTACTTTTAAAAGTTATGGGTTTCCATAGAATTAAACTTTTTTCGGTTTTATGTGTGTAAAAGTACTAAATTTATTCTTTTTTCAAAATATTGGCAAGTATATTGTGACAATATTGTCTAGCTGGATAACATTCGAGTTGATGACCCTCTGATAAAGAAGGAGTAATTAATTCAAATTAGATGCCAAAGAGTAATGATTTTTAAAAGTTACTATATAAATAATAATACTATACCAATACAGTGAAATTTTATTTTATGCAGCTTACTTTTTAAATTTAATTTTATTGTCAAAGTGATGTACAGTGGGGTTACAGTAACTGTAAGGTAGTGAATAAATAACTTTTCAAATTTGTTATCCCCTCCCTCATTTTTCTAACAATTTTTCTTCACCTCAATACCCCTCACAAGTTGTAATGTATATTTCCAACATATTGTCTTGTGAGTATTACTAATGAATTGGTTTGCACTTTGTCCTTTGTGTCACCATTTTCTTGTTCCTCTTCCCTTCCCTAATTAAGATAAATGTATACATAATGCACAGGGTACAAAGTCAAATACAGCAAGGGATAAACCATAGGGGAAAACCCAAAGAATATAGAAATCACTTAATACATTAAAAACAACAACCGCAAATAAAAATCTCTGATTCCATATCTTAGAGTTAATTTTGCTCAGTATCATCTTATATGTCATATGTATGCATAACAAAGCCACTGGAAAATATTAGTTGCATGGACACTATATTGTGAAAACAACATGGTAACTGTTTTTGATGGTCAAGGTGGAATTAGGATTGGTGAATTCGTGGTTCTGCTAAAGGAATTTCAAAAGAGTTTTAAAATTGTGACAGGTAAATTTTAATTTTTAACAACTTAGCTTATGAAGAAAATTTAAAATTGCCTGGGAAAATAGGCTTTCGTGCAAAGAAATCCATGGAGACTTAGTGGAGAGGAAGCAATGTGGGTGAAGATGGCTCATTTTCACACTAAACAAACAAACTTAAGAAACCTTCCTATAAATCCTGTAAGTTTCCGTGAGAATTGTCCTTACCCGGGAAATATACTCTCACTGTGTGAAACAAGGTTGTAGTGGAATTTAAATTCAAAGTTCTTAAAAAAAAAAGACATCAAAATTTGTGAATTGGCCTTTATTTAACAAACAGTAATTCTTTGAAAAAGATAATTTGGGTCAAAATATTTAGGGACAAAGTGCCCTCCACAATGAAAGAAGGCATTGGGCTTACACATTTCTGTTTATAATACTTTCCATGAGGTCTTTGCATGTGAAGCACTGAAACACAGAAAAAAATCTGATTAGATACTTCACACCAGTGATTTCACATTTCAAAGTGGCTCACAAAAAATAATACCCTTATTATCATGAGATAGTGAAAATGTCTCTTAGTACAAAAGCCTAAAAGTTTGGGGGTCACAAAATAATTGAGCAAATGGAAAAGCTTAGAAAACAGTGTTCTTAGAAGCCCTAGCTAAGTGTATTGGTTTCATCAGTGGAGGGAGATCAAAACATTTTGATATAGATTGTCTTAATATTTGTGCTACCTAAAGTGATTTTATAGAGCCAATTTGGCTCACTACAATGCAGAACTGATTGAATGGAATATCAAAATAAGTTCCACATCCAAATGATGCAACTTAAAAGAGTTTTAAAGGAGAAACCATGAAGGTTTAGCAGTGGGGAAGGACTTATAGTGCTTCAGCTTCACTAGACTTGAAGCCAAGAAGCTGTGATTAATTGGATATCAGGCAAGAGTTAAGAGGACATAGAAGTAGAACATGCAAGCATTGTCCTTTGTAACAGACACTGTCATCCAAGGCATGGGTGATTTAACTCTATTCTCCCCCATTCATCTTGTTGAGCAAATGCAAGACAAGAGAAAAATAATCTATTGAAATAATTTTGCAAAAATGACTTCGCTGTTCCTGATATGATATCTAAGGAAAGTCTAAAGAGAGAAGATAAAATGGAGTATTCTTCAGTTTCCCCTAAGCATCTTGTTAGCAAAATATAACTTTGAGTTAGAAGTGATTGAACCAAAAAGTGTTGGAGTACTTATTTTTGTTGGCACTTTAGACACAGAAGATTTTCAAGGTAAAAGAAAAAAGAATAGCCATATATTTGTGATCACAGCTTCTTGGACTGGTTTTATGGAGACAAAGTTTTACATTAGAGTTTGTCCTGATTAACATAAATGTTAGGTTTTCATGGCAACAAGTGCAAGGGGGAAGTTTATTGGACTCGCTTGAATAAGTAAGCAGCATGATAGAAAAAAATGGGGGCTGGGAAGGTGGCTCAGTGGTAGAGCGCTTGCCTTGCATGCCTGAAGCCCTGGGTTCGATTCCTCAGCACCACATAAGCAAAAAGAAAAAAGCTGGAAGTGGCGATGTGGCTCAAGTGGTAGAGTGCTAGCCTTGAGCTGAAGATCTTAGGGATAGCACCCAGGCCCAGAGCTTAGGCTCCACAACCGGACCCCCCCCCAAAAAAGATGTAAAATAAATACACAATAAATAATATAGTAGGTTTAGGAAGGTTGCTCAATAGTTTAGTGCTTACCTTGCATGCATGAGGGCCTGGGTTCAATTCCTCAGCACCACATAAGCAGAAAAAAAAAGCCAAAAGTGGCTCCAGTGGTGGATTGCTATTCTTGAACTGAATAGTTGAGGGACAGTGCCTAGGCCCAGACTTCAGGCCCCATGACCAACAAAAACAAACAAATAAATGGGTCCTGGAAGGTGGCTCAGTGGTAGAGCGCTTGCCTTGCATTCATGAGGCCCTGGGTTCGATTCCTCAGCACCACATAAGTAAAAAGAAAAAAGCCGGAAGTAGTGCTGTGGCTCAAGTGGTAGAGTGCTTGCCTTGAGCTGAAGAGCTCAGGGACAGCGTTCAGGCCCAGAGTTTAAGCCCCACCACCGACAAAAAAGAAAAGAAAAGAAAAGAAAAAAATTGAAAATAATATTTAGTGAATTACTTTGACCAATTACTTTGTCAGAACAAAGAAGGAAATATATAATTCAAAATCATTGACTTAAAAGTATGAAGAGAGAGTAGTGAAGAGAGATGAAAGAAAACATAGAGAATTGTTTTCTCTCCAGTGTAGTAACGGGTCCTTGATCTTGTTTATTTCATTCTATCTTCACAAGCTATCAAGTATGTCTCAGTACTGGAGTGTCCAGTTCAGACAAAGAGAAATCACAGAAGAAAGATAGTATTTGCAGCAGATGTAGGTGATTTATAACTTTAGACAATCTATTTAAATCTGTTCAAAATTCTCACCTACCGTAAACTTCCCTCTTTGAATATCTTTGTTTGCTTTTCCCAAAACTGCCTTCCATTAACAGCTTAAATTTTTGAGAGGTCATGCTCATACTCTCTAAAGATTGCTGTTTGGTTGTGATTTTCGTGTGTTCTTTAACTGAATTTCAAAAGGTTGTGCAAGTGTGTTACAATTAAATATGTCCATTTAATTGTCCAATGCCCCTGGATCAGATTCACTCCTTCTATTATTGTCAATCAACCCCTTCTCCAAGATTTATTTCAGATTTACCACTTCCTTTATCACATGTGTACATTGACTATTCTAGCTGTACTTGTCCCTTGTTCCATTTTTCATTCATTCTATGTCTTTACTATTATTCCTCTCTGCTTTCAACTTCCTGATAATCGTTCTGTTAAACTGTCTGTAAATACTTTGAAAGGTTTATTTTCATTCTTTGGAGATTCAATCCTGTATATACTTGAACTTATGTCAACTTACATTTCCCTAATTTGTTCATCTGCAATAATAATGTGCAAGACTGGAGATGTGAAGCCCCTAGACTTGATTTTATTCTCATTCATTTGAAAGATTAATCTTTAGTCAACAAGAAAGTTTAAAAATGGCTTAGAATGTATTCCTAACTATCAGTTTTTATAAATGTCTATGTACAATGGTGTGTGATTATTTTACTTTCTATGGGATAATATTTTCTACTACCTATAAGTTTTGGAAAAAGAAGAAAATTAAAATTTACTACTATAGAGGAATATGATAGAAATAGAAAGACAGATTTTATGTTTGTCACATCTCTGATGAGTATCCATATTCAAGACTTACTATGTTAGACTTATAGGGAAAACATAAAACAACGTATGATAAGGCAACTATTTGTGGCTTTTTAAAATGTACCTTATTAAGTGATGAAATTTACTTTATTAGCTAATGTTTGCGTTTGAAATTTGGGAGGTTGATCTATTTAACATATTTCTGGAAGGCACCTACTGAACAACACAAATGGTGGGTGGTATTATTTCTACACTTTAATGAGTGGTTGAAACAATGGCATTAGTGTTGGGTAAATAAATCAACTCTATTGTAACTTGCTCCCTACACTTGAAAAGCTTATAATGTCACTGAGTATCATCTATTTGTCAAATGTTATTTTGGCGATTGTGATATTTAAAAGTTTATTTGAAAAAAAAATACACTTTCAGGAGATTAAATGTTTTGAGAATGACAACATTTTATACCACAGAACCAAGTTTTACTGGAGTACCAAAGTTTTGAAGCACTAAGGATCTTCACAATTGATGTTTTTCTGGATTACATTTGACCTCTAAGTCAAGTTTTCCGGGCCTGGTTAGACCAATTACAGATCTATTTTTCCAGGTAATATTTTCTGGGCCCACTAATGCTGGACTGAAATCTTTCATTAATCATTAGGGGAGGGGTATTAAAAATAATTTTGTGACACTTTGTTATGTTGTTCACTGATATGGTCTGGTCATCTGTAAATTGAAAATTTGAATTACAGTACTTTCTCTCAGATTTTATGATCTCATCCTTCATTTTAAGTTCCCTTGCATTTCACAATTGCTTACTGCTAATTCCTTCTTCTCAAAGAATTGAGGCCCTAAAATATTATAGGAAATGAGAAATTAAGATGGGTCTTCAATTACATTCTGTTGGCATGTTGTATGGGCCTAGGTGAGAAGTCTTGCACCTGTTATCTGATGATGCAGGTAACTGGGACCTAGGATCCTAGGACTCATGGGTCCTGCAGAAGAATAATATCTTTTAGAGATCATATCAGCAAAATTTGGGTATAATCAGTAGGAATGCTTCAAAAATATGGAGAAAAACATTTTGGGACCAGCGAGTTAAAACCATGAACAGGGCAGCAGACTAAAATCCCTTATAGATTAGAGGAAAACAACATTTTTTTACCATGTGAATTCAGAAGACCAAGAACACTTAGAAGGTATCACAAGCTTATACTCAAGACATTACATTGATTCTTTTTATATTCCGATATATATTCTAAACCTAATTATTTGTTTTTTTTATTTTATTTATTTTTTTTGGGGGGGTGTTCCGGTCGTGGGGCCTGAACTCTGGGCCTGGGTGCTGTCCCTCAGCTCTTCAGCTCACGGCTAGCGGTCAAACCACTTGAGCCACAGCGCCACTTCTGGCTTTTTTCTTTTTGCTTATGTGGTGATGAGGAATCGAATCCAGGGATCAGTTATGCAAGGAAAGCGCTCTACCACTGAGCCACCTTCCCAGCCCTAAACCTAATTATTTATATTCCAATTCTATTCATTGGAATAAATAATTATCAATTTATTTATCAAATTATCAATTAATTCTAGTAAGTGTCACTGTGTGAAATATAAAATCAGCAAATATAAAATAAAATATATATCTATGTATAAAATAATAAAAAAACAGCACATGTTTTACATTGTTCTGTGGTGGTTAGGGTATTAAAGACAACTTTGTTTTAAAGTAATATTGCATTATCTCTACCACAGTATTTTGTAAAGCTAGACCTAAAGTTTTACCATTTGTGGATTTACAGTCTGGAGACAAGAGGAAACACTGTGATTAAAGCATTACTAATTTAAGGCCTAATATCGAGGAGAAACACATGGACTTCTCCTGGAGCTATGGAAATATTTGTTGATAGAAAGAGAGTAGTGTAAGTTCCTTCCTGGTTGGAAGGTAGACAGACCATGACATTAGGTAATCATGCATATGAACAATTTTTCACCTTCTTGGCTTTAGCTACTTTTGAAATGGTAGGTATCATAAACAATTATATTTTTATAAAATACCTTCTGGTCTGAACAGTTCTGTCTGAACTGTTCATCTCTCTGTGATCCCTTGTAACTAAGATTAGTTTTCTTCCAGTAAGACAAAGTATGATTTCAGGGTAAGATATTCTGGTTGGTCTGTTCCTACATGGAAGAAGGGTAAAGGGTCAGGTAGACATTTGTGCCAGTAAGACCTCATTTGGGAAATTTTAAGCTGGAGAAGTTTAGAAGTAGCTCTTAAGCAAGGTTTACTTTGGATCCATTAGCTCCACAAAGCTAACTCAGTTGGACAAATAAGTACTTGAAAAAGCCATCACTTTTGGACCTAGCTATAAATGCTTCAAAGTATGATCAAATCTAAAATGAAAAAGATTTAAAATAGTCAGTGACAAAAAAATTGCAAATGTGAGCAATCGATGAAACAATATAATTTTTCCACTATATACACAATTTTAGGAAAAAACGATCAATAGTATTGTTAGGAACAATAAGGTTTCCTTGTAACAAATAGGCACGCAAAGATATAAGCCTATATGAAGATTGCATCATTAACTACTTAAATTTAGAGGATACTACATGCTTCAGCAGCACGTCTACACAAATTAAAACAATACAGAGATTAACATGGCACTTGCACAAGGATGAAATGAAAATTTGTATAGTATTCCATATTTTTCATTCTTCAGATGCAAGAAATGAAAAGCAGTTGTTAAAAAGTTGATTACATAATTACAAGAGTAACAATACATGTAAGTCCTAGAATTAAAGGTTAGTTTCATATCAGTGTATTAAATCTTCACCTCAGAAATGCCTTTACATAGCATAACCTTTACAAAACTTTTGAAATTAGTTAAATTCTCATTTTATCCCAAAGAAATATACTAGTATAAGGACCTAGAAAAAAAAAGGAATCTTTAACTTTATATATGGAATGCAATCTTACAGTACACATTTATTAATGTACCTATGTATTACAAAACAATGTAGAATTCAAATTATATCTAGGAGAGAATGAAATAGATTATGGATATTATGCAAACACAGAATATAGAATATTTAAAAATTTCCTTTTTTCAGACAAGCACAAGAAATATCTTTAGTTTTTGTACTACTCATTTCAACAGATAAATTCAAATTATTTCTGATTTAAAAAAATCACAAACTCTGCAGAAATCATTATACATGTATACAAAAACAAACTCTTGAATATACTTTAACATCAAAATCAGACAATTCACTTGGAAGAATTCCCCAGAATTTTTACAGGAAGATATTGCTGTTATTTGGATTGTGAAAATATTTTCTATGGACACAAAGAATGGACTGGCACTTTCATGCAATTGTTTCAAACATATTTATAAGATGATTTCTTTGTTGCTTTGTATGTCCCTCCCCCATGGCATAACCCCTGCTTTCACTGTATTTGATGTTGGTATAATTTGTGGCTGGGAAGGGAAAAAAAAACAAACCTTTAAATAGGGATACAGGTGGACCCATTGCAACGAGATGTACAAATTGTTATGTCAAAAAATGAACTTTACAAATTTGGTTGGGGTGGGAGGACAGGGAGAGGGGGGAGATGAGAAAGGATGGGAAGCGGAAACAAAGGAAGAGACAACAATGCTTGATAGGAAATGTTTTCATTATCTTGCTCATGCAATTGTAACCCCTCTGTATGGCATTTTCACAATGAAAAACAAACAAACAAACAAAAGAATGGACTGGCATTTTGAAGTTTAAGAAACTTAATTGATACCTTAGCTATAGTAAATAATGCTGCAATAAATATATTTGTTCTGGTAGCTTTCGTATGGTCATGTTTGATGCCCCTCAGTAGATGAATGGATCAAGGAAATGTGGTATATATACACAATGGAATTCTATGCCTCCACCAGAAAGAATGACATTGCCCCATTTATTAGGAAATGGAAAGACTTTGAAACAATTATATTAAGTGAACTAAGCCAGGCCCAAGGAAACCTAGGTCCCATGGTTTCCCTTAATTGTAATAACTAGTATATGTCTGACAAAAGCAGAAACGGTCAGATAAGTTGATGTTAGGTGAAATGAACCCCAAGATAAAGATTCAAATCTTTTTTTTCCTTGCGATTGTTTCTATTATATTTTTAAGATGATTTCTTTGTTGTTTTGTATTTCCCTCCCATGGTATAACCCCTGTTTTCACTGTATTTGATGTTGGTATGATTTGTGGTGGAGAAGGGAAAAAAACAAACCGTTTAAATAGGGATACAGGTGGATCCATTGCAACAATGAGATGTACAAGACGTCATGTCGAAAAACGAACTTTACACCTTTGGCTTGGGGGTGGTAGTGGGAGGGCAGGAGGAGAGTGTGAGGGGGAGATGGGAAGGGATGGGAATGGAAAACAAAGGAGGAGGCAACAATGCTTCATAAGAAATATACTCATTACCTTGTCCATGTAATTGTAACTCTCCTGTATGTTATTTTCTTAATAAAAAAAAAAACTCCAAAAAAAAAAAAAGAGAAAAAGAAAAACAAAGAGGGAAAAAAAGAAACTTAACCGAACCATTAAACTTAAGAGAACAATATGTACAGCCTTCCACAACTTCAAAGAGGTAGTGATACATACTTATCCTTTTGGAAATATCAAATGCAGTTTCTTCCAAGTTGTCCTTCAGACCTGGTTTGATAAAATGGTGCAACAGAAGGAGATCCAACATATCTTTCCTATCTCTATTCCCAGCAGCAAGGTGCAAGGTGTTCAAAAGGTCTTTAGTTTTGGCATTGGTATCTGCATCATGATGAAGAAAATGGCCACACTAGTATTATTCCATGTATAATCACTGTGCAACGGTGTCCACCCATCTACAGTTATTGCATGAATATCTGCTGCTTGAGCCACCAACTCACACACAATGTCTAAGTGTCCACTGTAGGCTTCCCGATGAAGGGATATATACTCATCCTCATCCCTAGTATTCACATGAGTGGCCTTTTTGGAAAGTAGTCACTGCAATGTAGTAAGCCGATTATTTTCAGCAGCCCAAAGAAGAAATTTGCTTGGATCCTACTCCATTTTTTTCTTGCAATTTATACCATTCATCATTTTTTCATTTTTTTCTTCATCTTAATCAGAATTGCCTAAGCAGAAACTTTCAGTGACAGTGGAAATGAGGTGTCCATGTATTTCGCCAATAGTTCACGTTGGTTGAACTGGTCAGAAAAATCCGGTGAATTTTCTACATCTGTTTTTTTCACCATGATTTATTTTCTCATTTTCCATTTTCATTATTTTAAATTATTCTAACTGGAAAGTAGAGAATTGATGGAGAGCAGATGAAAGATGTTCCTCCGTATTCAAAGGTACCAAATGAAAAGGAGAACCAGTAGTGTCTTCGTGTGCAGCTTCTTTTAGGAATGAGAAAATATGAAATAATGCTTTCTATATAAAAGATTTGGGAAATGACAGAGCAGAAAGTGAAATGATGCAACCAAAAATATAAAAGCAAAATTAGGATAATTATGGAGCAGTTTTATTATCTATGAGAACCATGAAAGAGAGGAAGAGAGAGACTGCAATGTGCAATGACCTAGCTAGCCACAAAATCCATGCCTCTGATTAATTTATAGAGCAAATAGAATTTTATTTTTTAAAAAAGATGGAAATAGAATTATGTATTTACTTGAAATTAGTAAATACATTTTAGTAGTCTACATAAAGAGACGTAGCTCTGACCAAATTACAGACAAGAATGTAAATCCTTGATAATTCTAGGAGCAGATCTGACTGAAAACAGTTAAATCACACTTTTTCTGTACAATAAAGAAATAGGTCCAGGCTAGGAAAGCAGCTAGAGAAGGCAGGCCGATTATATCTATGACAAAACTTTGTGGAAAATGGCATCAAGGATTACTTACTGGTGATTTACTTGCACTGTAAGCACGATTCTGAACTATTGCTTGCTGATTCTGAACTAGTGTGTTGATCATTATATTCTCCAAGAAGAAAAAGTGAGATTTAATTGATAGCAAAGGATTACTAATACATTTTGACTTCACATTAAGCACCTTCAGTCATAAAAATCACATGAAGAGAATAGATAGGACAACTTTTTTAGATGAAAACAAGTGTTTTTTTTTAAAAAAACAAGGAATTTAAGTAGTCATGTAAAGGACTGCTATTTTATTTCTGCATTATACTTTTTTTCTAATATTGGGTAACAATAAATAATTGACCTATTAGAAAACTCTTAAAGCTCATATGTTCAATTGTGTATTCTCTTGTACTATATCATAGTATTTTTCTGTATGGTCTTAAGAAATTTAAATTACTAAGTTGAATTTCTGACAGGACAATATCATCACTGTACATCTTGGTTCCATACTCAGTTTTAAGTATGTGCATTAGATGAATATAGAGGAAAAAGTAGAAGCCACACTGGTGGCTCATGTCATTAATCCTAGGTAATTAGAAAGATGAAATCTAAGGATTGTGGTTTGAAACCAGACCAAGTCAAAAAATTCCCATTAAATTCTGATTTGAAAGTAGCCAGGAAAAGCTAGAAATTTAGCTGTGGCAAAGGCAGTCAAATGCTAGGCTTGAGAACACTAAAAAAAACTAAATTCTGAGACAGAGCCAGGCCCTCAAGCCCCTATTACCACCAAAGAAATGAATGCATTACTTATTTATTTAATTAATTAAAAATAAATTAAGTGGTCACATGGGGAAGGCAGGTAAAATGAAACACCCTTTGTGACTGAATTGTGTATCATTTTTTAATAAAGCAAATTATCACTTGCACTACTCACGAATATTTTATTTGAACTTTTTTGTACAATAAACCCTGAATTTAGCATGCATGTATATGTATGTACATGTGCACATGTGTGTATGTGTATATGTGTGTGTGTGCTTTTGCAATGTTGCTTGCCAATGTGGACAGGGTGAGGCTGAAAAGAGCTAACTGTGTTGCAATATTTTTATTTATCAGTGTTCTGTCATGTCTTTTCAGTGGAATCACCCTTTTGTATATTTTACTTGTCAAATAATAACATCATCATAATTAATGCATTTACTCAAGTTAGATAAAAGGGACTGCTTTCAGCTCTTATTACATGTTAGGTGAGAAGATACAGACATAATTAGGTAGTAAGTTATTGCTGTAAGATGACTGTCAGTACAAAATATGTATTTGACCTCTTAAATTGGATATACTTTTAAAATATTCTCATAGAGTGAGTTTGACCGACCTGACCAAACAGGTATTACTCTCTGGTTATTCCCATGAAACACAAGGTGGATTAATTCTGTATTTCTGTTGAAAATATATTTCTTTGTAAGATCATATCTATTCTGACTAAGAGATAACCGCATATATATTACGTTTGCATATCCCACCATATTGACTGAAAAACCTTATTGTGGATATGCTTCTTAGATATTACTTTCAAAAACAAACAAACAAACAAAAAGCATGTGTCATTTCCAGATAGTGGATGTATTTGAAGTTGTTTTGTACATGTAAACGTATTTTCACTAAAGGCTCTTTTATGGGAGTAACTATGGCAACTTTAACAAATACGATTTTTTGAATATCTTTTCCAATATAAATAACATCCCAGAGGTAGTCTTGAAATTTCTGAAAAGACTTTGAATATTTTATTATTATTTCAGTTCATTGACTATAGATCTAAAGACATTTCTGAAATAAATATTGTTAAGGTCTGAAAATGTAAGTGGGTATATAGGCTTTCTTATGCATCATTTAATGAAAACCCAGTTTTTATGAAAGTAAATGAAATAGGATTAAAGAATGTAAGTGAATTTGGTAAGCTAATTATTATTATAACTTTGTTTTATATTAACACAGTCCTTTTAATGTAGATGATGCAGTTAAATTGTTTCCTTTGTTACTCTGTACTTGTTATTTTTAGAATCTTTGTAGTTATAGGGGTGAATTTGTAGTATAAATGAAGTTCTTTAAAAAAGATTAGGATTATTAATCTTGTGTTTTGTGTCCTACTCCCAAGAAAATGAGTTATTTTCAAGTGTTAATAGTTTATAATTGAATCATAAGAAATTTTGAGAAAATGCAGTAGTATTAATGTCTTTTTAAACCAATTGTATTCACAAGTTGGAGAGTCTTTAATTCATGCTTAGGTCTTGGTGTCTATGATTTTTAACCTGTCCTTCCTAATATTAATGATAGATCACACTGCATTTTTGGTTTATGAAAAGTAAAATATTTAGCTGGGGTCAAAGGTGATTTTTCTTTAAGTCTTATTTTAATAGCATTTTAAAGTAGCACATTTCTCTCAAAATGTTGGGTATAAATACAAATCAAAATACTTCTCATGGTAAAAAACTTAGGTGAATTAGGATGTGGAAATGATTGGTCCATAAGACCTGCAGTCTGTTTCCATGAGGAATTGGGGAGGTCATTCTTTCCATAACACTGTGTTAAACAGAGATGGGGTACCCAGGCAGCGCAGTGTTGAGTGAAGGGATAGAATATGATTTCTACTATTTTGAGCTAGAAATCAAGAACGTTATAGTTTAGTAGTTCCTTTCATCAGGGAAGTATAAATTGATTATGAACTTGGAGTTTTCATATTACAGTTACCTATTTTCTAACAAAGATAAAGTGAAATATTATTAGAGTGTACACAATAATTCTGGGAAATTTTCCTAGAATTAGTCTACTAAGTGCTGGTATTTTAGTCATAAAATACAATGAAGTTATTTGATACAGTGGGAGATGAGAATCAGGCTAAAACTTACCATGTGTGCAATGTTGTACTAGTAATTCCAACTCTGAAGACTTCCATATCATCTGAGACGTAAAAATGGAATTAGTTCCACTTTATGGGATTATTGTGATGTTGAAATTAGATAGCATAGGTAAATTACTTGGAAAAACAATCAATCAGCATTTGATACATTCTACCTGTTATTTTATCATGTGATGAAATCTAACGTTTTTTTATTGTGATTTTAATATTTTGTATCTTTATGATGTGCAATGTGATGTATTGATATTCATTGCATTGGTCACTTTTCTGTCATCATAAGGAAAATACATGCAAAGAAAATTTCTGAGGAGGAAACTATTATATTGACTCATGGTTGAAGAGAAGGCAGTTTAAGATCAGTTGTCTCCATTGTTTTAATTATATTTTTATTATCTTAAATAGTTGTACAAAGGAAATTCCATTCCACAAATCAGTTTATAAATACAGTGGATCTTTACATAACTTTCCCACACCCTTCCAAACCTCACCCTACTTTCAATTTTATAAATTTCAATTTTATAAGAAATTACACCTTTTATGGACCTGTTGCAACAATAAGAAGTACAAGTTGTCATGTCCAAAACGAGCTTTACAACGTCGGTGTGGGGGGGGGGGGGGAAGGGGGGAAAGGAGAAGCATTGGGATTGGGGGGAGGCTGGGAAGGGGGGTGAAGGGTAAACAAAGGAGGAGGCTGCAATGCTTGGTAAGAAATGTACGCATTATCCTGCCCATGTAATTGTAACCCCTCTGTACAGTGTGTTCACAAATAAAATTAAATTTAATTAAAAAAAAAAAGAAATTACACCTTTTAAATACTCCTCTGAAAATAGCATGCTTTGGTTAATACTGTTGTGTAAACTTGCATTAAGTTCTAGCTTCCAAATATGCGACAGAACATGGGTTATTTGTGTGTCTGGCTCTGACTTAGTTTACTTAACACATTATGAGATCTATCCATTTCTTTGCAAATAATGTAATGATCTTCATAATGGATGGGTGAAATCCACTTGTGTATATGTGCCACACTTTCTCCAACCATCCCTCCACAAAAGGGCATCAGGCTGTTTCCATAACTTGGCTATGGTGTATAATGTATCAGTGAAAATGGTTGTGAAATTGATTTTATGGTAACCTTTTGGAAGAATTCATCACTATCTTTCTGGGAGCAATCTTCTAGTCAATTTTCCAGAATAAGCGCATTCCTCCCTTCATCTCCATCACTTCAAGTCCTCAAAAACACACTACCCCCTGCAGGTGTCAATAAGCTAAAACCACACTGTGCCGATATTGTTTCAATACATTTTTTTCATAATTGTATACATAATTTAATGTACTTTCCTAAGGTGGGAATGAGGAGCATGACAATAGAGTAAAAGTAAGAAAAATGCAATTTAATTAGCTATTATCATATTTAAAATCATTTTCAGCTCTAACTCATAACCTCACTTACAATTATTTTAATATTTATTTGATTACTTCAACTATTCCCTAAATTATAACAGGTGAGTTAAATACAAAAGCAAAAAGTGTGGTGTGATTTTGACACTCATGTGTGAGGATGCACAATATGGGCAAATAAAGGGATTGGAATTAATAGTCATTATCCATTTTGTTAAAGATGGTTTTCCCAAACTGATTCTCTCAATTCATATTCCATTCAACAACAAAAAACATGTGACAATTTCCTTTGTTTTGCTCCTCATTATTAACTTTTGTTTGCATTTTATTTTACAACAAAAGATGATTTTTCATAAATCTACTGTAGATACAAAAGTATGCTAAAATAGTTCTATCTGTATGCATTGATAAATGCATATATATATATATATAATACACAGGTTATAATGATAATTTATAACTTCTGTAACAGTACATTTTACTAAATTATTTAAAAATTATTGATGTTTTATGCCTGGTATCCTGGTTACTTGGGAGGCTGAGGTCTGACGATCATGTTTTGAAGCCATCCTAGGCAAGAAAATCCATGAACCTCTTATCTCCAAACAACCAACAGAAAATCAGAATTGGAACTGTGGCTCAAAGTATTAAAGAACTACAACCTACCCCCAAAAATCTAATTTACACCTTTATAAGTAAAATATTTCCATCGCCCAAACGCACATCCATGCTCATTTGCAAGGTAACTCTGTTACGTCTGGAGTACCACACAATAGTATCACTTATGTAGAAAGCATTGTAACATGGGTTCACTCTATCTCTCTCATGGATTTTTTTCTCCAACCAAATATTCAAATCTTACAATTATTCCAATTACTTGAAGTCATAGCTTTTTTCTTTAATACCCATAATATTAGAGTTTGAATTGTGTGTCTTGTGTCTCCTAAATGGAGTTCTTACCAATTTGTCATGCCCCACCCCTAAATTATCCTGATTATATTTCAGATAGAATCTGGCTTCTTACTTGGCCTCAGTCCACTTAATGTTATTCTTCCTGAAATTTAGAATAACACACACATGACATGTGTACAGTTCTTTCAGTCCAGTCTGGGCTTTAACCACTATACTCACAACAGTAGATTCCCATGTAGTCAGGATTTTCATAAACTTGTCATAGGTTATTTTTTTAAATATTTGCATTTCCTGCAGATTCTTGAGTACTGAATTAATTTGTGATTTCTAGTGTTCTTTTGTTTCATTTGAATGTTAAATTGTTATTTTTCTTCCTGATTTTTTGCTTGTTCATCTACGCAAGTCTTCTTTTTATTGATGATGGCTTTTACTTTCGAATATACATATTTCTTATATATTTTGTCAAATATTTTCAGTCCTAAGTAGATTTTTTATGTTATTGCAGCCAAATTTTTCTTCCTTATTTGCCAAAAGCACAATGAAGATGTATACAGATTTGAATTCACTGTTGGAAGAGTGAAACACATACCACTATAATTATTGTGGCATTCGTCCCAATTGACAGAATTGCTTTCTAGGACATCTGATTTGCTATGTCCTAGAACTTTTGTAGCCAACTAATCACCCCATGCAGGCATGACCTGGCTTCCTTGCCGCTCCCTGTGCATTTAACAATTCCCTTTATATGCAGTAGGCTCTCTTGTACACCCCGCTGTCACTCTGTTTCCCCCACACAAACAGAACACGTATGCACAATGCTTCAGATTTTAGGTTTAAAAAGAAACATATTTAGGATTCATGAATTCAAGAATATATCAAAACATTGACATTTTAATAAAGTTAGAAAAATAAATAGAATGAAAATTTTAACATAATGAGAACAAAAAGAAATATAAAGATTTTCCCAGGAAGTGGGAAAGGAATCTCTAAATCTAGATTGGCCTCTAAGTGGCCTCCAGGCAGAAATTCTGCCTCAAAGTCCTCAAGGGGATCTAATTGCTCATTAAAGACAGGTTTTTTTCCTGAGTCCAGGGAAGGACAGATTCTAATTTCTCAATTGGAAATTGTATCCGTCATAGGAGGACAGATTGGTCCGGGTATTCTGTGAGGAAAGATTCCCTTTCCTCAACTGATTCTAGATTTTGGACCTCTCTTATTGGTTTTCCTGAACATAGACAGGGATCATTTTCCATTAGCACGCATTTACCCTGCAGATCAAGATGTGTCTTTTTGACTGGTTTGGAGCTGATCTAGCTGGATTGTGAGCATCATTGGAAGACATTCTGGAACACCTTCTTCCTTGGTGCTATGTGCAGGTACACCTGCATCACATGTGGGGTTCAGAAACAGTGGGATGTCCACAGGATTCAAAACCTGCTTGAGCCTTTCTACAAATTGAATAAAACTCTCTGTTCACATGCTTTCTGGAGATAAGTGATGGCTTCTGATCTCCATCAGACACCATAGACGACATCACTGATGAGTTCTTTCTCTGCAGTTCTGGAGGAGCTGCACTACGGTGATGCAAACCTGAGAATGGAAATAGGTACAAGAATCTTAACATTCTAGAAGTTAAGGTCTGAATAAACTTTCATGAGGATCTAGTAGGGGAAGCTCTAGAACTTGATTTTGGCTGAACACTGATTATAAAAAGGTAGAGTGTTTCTAATGAGTGGCTACTTCCAAGTTCTTTCAAAAGGAGAACAGATATTACCTGGCAAAGAATATCCATAAAAGAACATTTTGCCAAGCTGGGGAGTACTAAGGGCTCTTGGCCAATCAGGCCCATCCCTAGAGACTCAGGTTCCCTCTCTACTCACCAGTTCTGAGGCATCTAAGCAAGGACTTCTTCCTCTTTTTCTTGGTCTCATGGGTCATGCATTTCTTCAGCTACTACAGAAGAATATGTAAGCTGAAGAGCAAGAATGAAGAAGGCATGTTGAACTTGACATACTGTGTAAGTTCTTTCAGACTGTCATAATTCTCGTGCTCATACTAATAATCAGGGTAGAAGTCCACCCACATAGGGAAGATGGAGCAAATGATGCTGTGGGCAGATTGGTAATAAGGAAAATGTAAGCCCGCCCTCTCTATCCTGAGCCTTGTACTAAAGCATTTTTCTCATGGGACTTGCATGTTGGGAAATGGGAAGAGACTCCCGCAAGCAGGATGCTCCTCACAACCCACTTCTAGGAATTTCTCAAAGAAAATCCTCTAAAATTCTCCCTGTGATAGGAGGAGAACGTTGTTTCCCCATTGGATCTGACTTGCTATGCACAGCCCTCCTTGTAATCCACAAAACCACATTCATAACTGTGTAATCTGCTCTCCACTGAAAGGCCAAGCCTCAACCCCCTGGTGAAAATCACAACTGGTGTGCAAAGAAGAAATTTGACTTTGATTCAGAAACCTCAAAGATACCCAGTTTGAATTTCTTTTTGTGCCAACGTCCACATACATGTTCATCTTGTTCATCTTCCCAGTTACGGTAGAAGGATCTTTACCAATGGGATGAGAGAAGGAAGTTAACTCTATGTTTCTCCTTTTCTGAATTAACAGGACACACATGGGACTGGCTAAGACCCACATGGTAATGTAAACATGACAGACAAAAAGTGGAGGTATGTCTATTCCATTTCAAGGAAATTCTTTGAGGATGCTTATAAGCATCTGTACAAATAAATGCACAATGCCTTGTACCTCTAATCCTACTAATCAGGAGGATGAGATCTGAGGATCACAGTTTGAACCCAGTCTACTTTGTAAAATTCAATTAACTAGCTAAAGGCCAGAACTGGACCTGGGGCTCAAATGGTAGAGTGCTATGAATGGGACAGCATTCAGGCCCCAAATTCAAGTTCAAGTTGCAGTCTTTCTACTGTGTATCTTCCTTTAAATGCCTCTAAGATAGTGATTTCCTAGGTGAGGGTGGATGTTGGGTACCACTGGCTATTTCTTCTAATCCTGTTCTCTCAGCAAGCAAACTGCTAAGGCTCCACTAGTTTGTAAGGAAAATGAAATTTTCTGGCAGGTCAGTCCTAAGGAATTAGCTGGGGAGTGCATTTCTTTGTCTCAAGCCATGCTCCTGTGATCAGACCCCAGTGAAACAGTATCAGAGAGGTACCAAGTATTCCAAGAATCAGCCAGGGAGTCTCATAGCTCTGAGTTTGAAAGAGGAACACTCACTTTTTAACCAGAACATCCAGCAACTCTTCCATTGTCCCTCACTCTCTATAGTGGTGGAGGAAATTTCCAACATAGAAGAGATCACCTTTCAGGTATTCAGGGACCAGGTCCATAACCAGCATTTCCAATAAGCCTGAGTCCAGGCTCCGTATATTATAAGGCACTTTCAGGGTTCTGGCTGACTCATTGTAACACTGAAGTGGTAAAAAGAATGGATCTTTGAAACATAGAAATGGGAGTTCACTTCAAATTGAGTAATAGAGTGGATTGAAAAGTACACAGTACATATTTTCTCCGTATACACACATAAAAGCACACAGAAGAAGGTTCTACTGTGGGCAATGACGAGATTAAATAGGTTTCCTGTCATAGTTTTACCTTGCTGAGTTGCCTTGTGATCCCCTTGGTTTCTTCATATAAAAAGGCCTGAAACATTGGATTTGTGGTTTGATGCTGATCCAATGTCTGCAGCATCAAGTGAGGCACTCACACCTCTCATGTCTGAGACCTGAGTCACTTGAACTTTGAAAACAACACAGGAACATCTTTCTTGTTCCTGGGCCACAGGCCAATTGAGCTAGCTTGAGCTATCAGTTACAGTTGCCTGGCTCTCAGAGTTCCATATTCTCCATTGTGAAGGAGAAAGTGTCATCTCTCAGAGCCCAATGATGTAATGGCTTGCTCACATAAGACCATTTTCTTGATGCTATATATAGTGTATTATATAATAAATAAGATTGAATATGATTTTTCAAACTACAAAGGCATTTAAATTTTTAGTCTTGACTATTTCACAAAACAGTGCAAAATATTATTGGAGAAAGTAGTGATCTAATTTGATTATAATTATATAAATGTATATTTGTGCATTTCTAGATCTAACACTGATTATAAATAGATGAACAAACATATGCATATATTTTTATATATCTATGAAGTGAATATAATGGAATTGACTACACTATGTATAAAAAAGCATCTATAATTTGAGTCTATGAGACCCAGGCCTGTGATCTTAGTGATGTGGAAAGCTTGGTTCTGAGTTTTAATCTCTTACCCCATGGCCTTAGATTTTCAGAGGAGGCCTGGGCCCTCCAGTGTAGCAAAGAGACACATATGCAGTGGATCACACACCCTGACCCCAGAGGAAAGTCAGTAGAAATCAGGACAAGCCTCTTATCTTGTGACAGTCTACTTAGTTCCTGTACCAAGATGGCCATCTGTAGAACATCAGATGGAAACTTGGCATTCCCTCCAAAAGGATCTAAAAAGAGCCTTCTGAACTATATCCTCTGACTATACTGAATTAAACATTATTTCCCTTCCCAAGCTGCAAACACATAGAAATATGGCAAGGGCTCAAGAGAGATGGACAAAGACTTACAAATACATAAAATTGTATACACTGTTTCAGTAATTCAATGACAAGTCTTCAAAGCATGTCTTGAATTCTTCTATTGTTTCTAAAGGAAATGGAAAGCAAATATGTGTGTATCAGGAACTGGGTCACAGTTTGGTTGCAGAATTGTTGAATGCACTCCTATGCAAAAGAGACACATATATTGGGGAAATTGTGTGGGGATGGGTGTCCTCACACAGCTACCCAAAACAATGGCCATAACTTCTATGATGTCACACCACCTTTGCCATAGCAGCAAATAGGTGTTAGGCACTGGTTTTGCACTGAAGTGGACTCAAAAACACCAAAAGGCACAAAGAATGAGAGGAATGACTACTAGCCACCAGACTTCAGCTTGAAGAGCTGTCCTGACCAGGACCTAGGATAAATTGTGCTTGAGAAGGCTGATCTCCATGTAAGGTTTCTGAGCACCAAGGACTAGACACTATTACAGGTGCTGGAGAAACAGAAATGAATGTGGTTCTATCCTCACCAATTTCATGCTGAAAAGAAAACCAGAAATCATAATGATAATTTCTATAAATCAGAGACATGACATTGGTGGTTTTGTAGCAACAACTTTACAATGGGGATTGGAAGAGATTGCCCTGAAGAGGAGATAGTTGTTATGAGAGCCATCATCCAGGCAATTATGTAGGAGCAGGTACTCCAGGCAGTAAGAACAGCAAGTACATCCCCTATTGATCGGAATGGAACTGACTTGTTTCAGAAAAGGAAAACAGCACTGACATGCTTGCTTGTGAAGTAAGAATGGAAAGGTACAATGAAGAAAAAGGTCAGAAATGAAGACAGGAATAAATTAGATAGATATTGGTTACTGCAGATTAATAGAAGAAAAGTTCTTATTTTCATCTAAATCTGACATGACCCCCTGGAACCAAAGTGCTAAAATAATAGTCAGACACATCTGATTCACCTAAAGAATACTTTTAAAATGTGATTCTACTTGGGCTCTGGTGGCTCACAACTAGAATCCTACATACTCAGGAAGCTAATATCTGAGGATCATGTTGGAAGCAAGCCCAAAGACAAAATTTGGTAAGTCTAATCTCCAATTAACCACCAAATATATGGATATGAAGCTGTGCTTCAACTGGTAGGGCACTAGCCTTGAGGCAAAAACTAAAGGACAGCACCCAGGACCTAGGTCCAAATCCTAGGATGTCACAGAACAAAGAAGCAAATAAACAAAATTTGGTGCTCAGTCATTCATCACTTAGCATCCTAGTTCAATATATTTTCTATGAGCCTTGGAAATTATATCCTTAACAAATGCTCTCCCCTGATATTTTGCTTGGTTACCAGCTTTCACAGCCCTGGCATCAACAATATCTCCTCCCAGGCAGCATAGCAGTCTACCACTAGAAATTTGAAGATATATTAATCATACGAATTCTGATCATCTTTCCACATACATCAAATAAGTAGTAGCCACATTCCATTATTCTGAATGTTTTTAATCCCCCTTTGAGTTAATAAGCATTAAAGCTTAAAAACTCTAGAGTGGTTATCAAACTAATTCAACATCATTCTTCCACCCAATCTTATAAGTTTATAAAAGGAGAGACTATATGAAAGTGTGCACATGATAACTTCTAACTATAATACTCTCAAGAAGTAGGGTTTTACAAAAACATCCTTATTGCTTTGCACAAAGAAAGGATACGAGATTTAAATAACTACCTAACATCTCAGAAGGAAAATGCTATTGGCTTTAGAACAAATTCATTTGCCTACAACTAAGAAAATGAGTTTCAGAAATGCCAGAGGCAAAGGGTATTATTCAAATCACCTTATCATGAGGTACAAGCAACCTGTCTAGATCAACCTTCCAGGAAAATAAGCAATGAATGAAAACCAATGCTTCTAAAACAAGCCAGTTGGTGGTGGTTCATGTTTCTTATCCTAGTTACTTAGAATCCTAAGATGAAAGGACCTCAATTCAAAACCTGGCCAGGAAGAAAAGCTTACACTCTGCAACCAACAGACAGGAAGTATCAGCTCTGTGCCTGAAGCCCAGCTAGAAGGCCTCTGCCCGTAGACAACCAAACACACAAGAATACCCCTGTGAAGACTCAGGGTCTTTGTTGGAGGGGCAGAATGATGCAGGTTCCGGCCTCAGGATTATCTGAGGATTGTGTTTGTGCATGTGGAAACACATGTCACAGACTCCTGGGAGCAGAGGAAGTAGCTCTTCTGCTTACTTAAGCATAGACAAACAGCAAGAAAAAAACATTTTCATACTTATCTTGGGGTTCATTTCCCTAACATCAACTTATCTGATCTTTTCTGCTTGACTCAGATATATACTAGTTATTGCAAATAAGGGAAACCATGGGACCTATGTTTCTTTGGGCCTGTCTTATTTCACTTAATATAATTTTTTCCCAAGCCTTTTATTTCCTAATAAATGGGGCACTGTCATTATTTCTGATGGAAGCACAGAATTCCATTGTGTATATATACCACATTTTCTTGATTTATTCATCTACTGAGGGGAATCTGGGTTGGTTCTATATCTTAGCTATGGTAAATAGTGCTGCAATAAACATAGTCGTGCTGGGAGCTTTAGTGTGGACTTGTTTGTGATCACTTGGGTAAATATCCAAAAGTGAGAATGCTGGATCTTATGGGAGCTCCATGTGGAGTATTTTGAGGAACGTCCACACTGGTTTTGAAAGTGGTTGAACAAGTTTACACTCCCACAAATAATTCAGTAAGGTTCCCTTCTGTCCACATCCCCTCCAACATCTGTTAGAGTCCCTCTCTCACGGTATAACCCCTGCTTACACTGTATTTGATGTTGGTATAATTTGTGGGGGGGAAGGGAAAAAAGAAATCGTTTAAATAGGGATACAGGTGGACCCATTGCAACAATGAGATATACAAGTCATTATGTCAAAAAACAAACTTTACAAATTTGGTCAGGGGACCGAGAGATTGGATAGGAGGGTGGGGGAGAAATAGGAAGGGATGGAAGGGGGATACAAAATAGGAAGCTACAATGCTTGGTCAGAAATGTAATCATTGTCTTGCTCGTGTAAGTTAATCCCTCTCTACAGTATTT
>NW_024872256.1:0-29682 GCF_019054845.1 Dipodomys spectabilis | reverse complement strand
TGTCCTGAATCAAGTTTCTCTTTAATCCACCTAATAATGTGGACTGAGAGTCAAAGAAGATGGGAAAAAATAAAATAGAAAATAAAACGTAGTATAGACCTGTTACAATGTAAAGAAATTGTTATAAGAATATGATACTTAATTACCAAAGAAATAAGAGAAAGAATAGGTAAAATCTAAAGGCAAAAAGAATGAAGAGAGAAAAGAACCAAAGTAAAACCTTTATCAACAAACCCAAGAGTTTGAAAGTGGAAATATTCTAAATAAAAATAAAATTTGCTAACATGGATAGAATATGGATCACATTGTAGCATATATAATTTTGAAAAACCATACTAGGAATGAAAATTTTAAAGTCATAATTTAAAGCACTATTTACATTATAACTGCAGAGTATAGTTCAGTGGTAAAAACTTGGTCTAGCATATGTGAAACAATGCTGTGATATCCCAAACATTACAAAGTACACACAAAGCTTACACACACAAAAACCACATAAGTACACACATATACCACATACACAATATTAAAAGTAATTTAATATAGGAAATCATAATATTGCTTGTACTATTTAAAAGTTTAGTAGAAATAAAATACTCACAATATACGTGGATTCTTATAGATTAAGTTAATTGAAAAATAAGAAATTGAAGACATGAGAACCTTTGCACACAAGTTTTAAATAATAAATATTTTGAAACATTTATCCTTTTATTTTGGCAAAAGATTGATGTTACTGGTGATAACCAGCTGCTCTATATCTCACTAGGGATGGCTATATCTCTAATCATTTCAATCTGGATATTTTTATAATGAGGTCTGAGTTTCTCAGGCTGTCCTAAATTACAAACCATATTCACAGTTACTACCATAGCTATAAAATGGAAGTCACAAATCACCATTCCCAGCTCAAACTTTTTTTTAAATTCAAGTACAAATATTTACAAAAAAGTGACCAGATTATGAAGTCATTCTTAATAAAGTATGTGCTTCTTGAAATATAGTAAGTATTTGTTTACTGGAAAATATATTTAGAAGTATAAGAAAGTAAATTTATTTAAATTTATCTACCATATATAAATTAAGTAAATAATTTTAGATATTCACATGTTAAATATTTTAAAAGCAAAATATATGTGTCTGAATAATTTACATGTGTTAAAATCATGCAAAATTAAATTAACTAATCCTACAACAATGAGAAAAGAATTACCCTAAAGAAACAAAGGAAGTTCAAAATTTGAAATTTAGAAAATAAAATGAATTGTACTCTTTAGTGGACCTAAATAACTGGACACCATCTGTATAGCAATTTTATAATGTTTTTTTCTTTCATGCATGTGTTTCTAACGCATTTATTAGATTATCTCTTTGTTGCTTTGTATGTCCCTCCCCCACAGTATAACCCCTGCTTTCACTATATTTGATGTCAGTATAACTTGTGGAGGAGATGGGGAAAAACCAGTTGTTTAAGGATACTGGTGGACCTGTTGCAACAATGAGAAGTACAAGTTGTCATGTCCAAAACGAGCTTTACAAAGTCGGTGCCGTTGGGGAGGTGGGGAGGGGGGGAAGGAGAAGGGTTGGGATTGGGGGGGCAGGGGGGAGGCTGGGAAGGGAGGTGAAGGGTAAACAAAGGAGGAGGCTGCAATGCTTGGTAAGAAATGTACGCATTATCCTGCCCATGTAATTGTAACCCCTCTGTACAGTATGTTCACAAATAAAATAAAATTAAATAAAAAAAAAAAAAGAAAATACACGAACAAAGAAAGCAAAAGTACAGTAGTTGTTTGAGTGTACAAATAAAATCCATGGAGGGGATAACAATGTTCCTTCCATGAGAAATGTACTCATAACCTTACTTATGTAACTGTAACCCCTCTGTACCTTACCTTCACAACAAAATTAAAAATGAAATTAAAAATGAACCAAATAATATACCAATTAAGAATTCTTAAAAGCCATTGGTTAAAAACCTTGTAAAATCTGCCCTAAGTACCCAAAGGAAATACTTTGATGATAATATTTAAATACATAAATTTCGGCAGAGAAGCAAAAATTTAAAAACTGTTAAAAAGTAAAGTAATAAATCAGAATATAATACTATAATAATCATTAGATGATGTTTTTAATTTTAATTTTCATTTTTACTGTGAAAATACTGTACAGAGGGATTACAATTATACGGGAAAGACAATGAGTACATTTCCTATCAAGCATTGTAGCCTCCTCCTTTGTTTCCCCTTCCCATCCTCTCCCTGTCCCCGCACCCATTCTTCCTCACCCCCCACCAAAGTTGTAAGTTCGTTTCTCCATATAAGGACTTGTACATCTCATTGTTGAAATGGATCCACCTGTACTTATTTAAACAATTTGTTTTTTCCCTCCCCCTCCACAAATTATACTAACATCAAATACAGTAAAAGTAGGGGTTATACTATGGGGGAGGGACATGCAAAGAAACAAAGAAATAAGTTTATAAATGTTTTAGAAACAATCACCTGAAAGAAAAAGAAAACATTGAAATTCATATCTTGGGGTTCATTTCCCTAACATCAACTTATCTGAACTTTACTGGTTGACTCAGACATATACTAGTTATTGCAAATAAGGGAAACCAAGGGGCCTAAGTTTCTTTGGGCCTGGCCTACTTCACTAAATGTAATTTTTTCCAAGTCTTTCCGTTTCCTAACAAATGGGGAAATGTCATTCTTTCTGATGGAGGCATAGAATTCTATTGTCTATATATACCACATTTTCTTGATCCATTCATCTACAGAGGGGCATCTGGGTTGGTTCCATATCTTAGCTAGGGTAAATAAGGCTGCAATAAAAATAGTCGTGCTGGTAGCTTTAGTGTGGTCTTGTTTGTAAACATTTGGGTAAATGCCCAAAAGTGGCATTGCTGGGTCATAGGGGAGATCTACGAGGAGTCTTTTGAGGTAACTCCATACTACTTTCAAAAGTGGTTGAATAAGTTTACACTCCCACCAACAATGCAGTAACCTTCCCTTCTGTCTACATCCCCTCCAGCATCTGTTGTTATTAAAGTTCATGATTAAAGCCATTCTAACTGGGGTGAGGCGGTATCTCAATGTTGTTTTGATTTGCATTACTTTTATGGCTAGAGAGGTTGAGCATTTCTTCACGTGTCTATTGGCAATCCTTCTTTCCTCTTCAGAGAAATTTCTCTGTAAGTCTTTAGCCCACTTAGGCAGTTGTTTCTTTGAAAATTTGTTGTTAGGAAATTTAATTTTTTTTAGTTCCAGTTATATTTTAGATATGAGACCCTTGTCTGTTGTATTGCTAGTGACGATCTTCTCCCAATCCGTGGGCTTTCTATTGATCTTGCTAGCTATGTCCTTTGCCATGCAGAACTTCTGCAATTTCATGCAATCCCATTTGTCCAACCTTTCTTTGATGTGTTGTGTTTCTGGGTCTCTTTTAAGAAAATTTTGGCCTGTGCCATGGAGACCTGGGGTTTCTCCTATTCCATCCTGTAATGTTTTCAGAGTGGATGATTTGACTCCAAGGTCTTTGATCCATTTGTAATTAATTCTGGTGCAGGCTGATATATAAGAATCTAGCTTTAGTTTTCTAGAAGTGATGAACCTATTTGCCAGCACCATTTACTGAAGAGGCTGTCATTCTTCCATTCAATTTTTTAGTTCCCTTATGAAAGATTAGATGGCTATAAGTCAGTAGGTTCATTTCTGGGTTTTCATTTCTATTCCATTTGTCCTGAGGTCTGTTCTTGTGCCAGTAACAAGCTGTTTTTATTACTATGGCTTTGTAGCAGAGTTTGAAATTTGATATTGATATTCCTCCAGCAGTGTTCTTTCTGTTGAGAATAGTTTTAGATATACGGGGTCTTCTATTGTTCCATATAAATTTTTTGATTGCCTCTTTTATTTCCTTGAAGAATGAGGATGGAATATTGATAGGTATCGTATTGGATTTGAAGATAGCCTTGGGAAGTATTGCCATTTTCACGATGTTGATATTTCCAATACAGGAGCATGGGAGTTTTTGCCACTTTCTAAGTTCTGTTTTGATATCCTTTTTCAATTTTTAAAGTTTTCATCATAGAGGTCCTTCACTTGTTTGGTTAAATTAATTCCTAGATATTTTATTTTTTGTGGGGCTCTTCAGAATGAAATTGCTTTTCTAAGTTCAGCCACACTTTTCTCATTTTTGGCATACAGAAAAGCCATTAATTTTTGAGAGTTAATTTGAGACTGTGCTACTTGCCAAAGTTTTGAATCAGCTTGAGTAATTTGGGAGTGTAGTCTGTGTGATTCTTTAAATAAAAGATCATGTCATCTAAGAAGAAGGAGAGTTGTATTTCTTCTTTCCCTTTTTGGATCCCCATTATGTTTGCATCTTGTCTCATTGCTGTAGCTAGGCATTCTAATACTAGATTGAAGAGTAGTGGAGAGACTAGACATTCTTGCCTCATTCCTGAGTTAAGAGGAAATGGCTTTAGTTTTTCACCATTAAGTACAATGCTGGCTGTAGTTTTGTCATATACAGCCTTTAATGATGAATGCTTCATGGATTTCTAATTTTTCCAGAACCTTCATCATAAAGGGGACTTGGATCTTGTTAAATACTTTTTCTACAGCTATTGAAATATCCATGTGGTTCTTATCCTAGCTCCTGTTGATGTGCTGAATTGTATTAATTGACTTGCGTGTATTGAACCAGCTTTGCTTCCCTGAAATGAATCCTGTTTGATCATTGTGTATGATTTTTGGATGAACTTTTGAAGTCGATTGGCCAAAATTTTGTTGAGAAGTTTTGCACCAATGTTCATCAAAGAAACGAGTCTATAGTTCTCTTTCTTTGATGAGTCCCTGCCTGGTTTTGGGATGAGGGTTATGATGGCTTCATAGAATGAATTCGGTAGTGAACTTTCTCTTTCAATTTCATTGAATAGTTGGAGGTGTATTGGTGTGAGCTCTGTTTTAAATGAATGCCTTGTAGTATTCTGCTGTAAAACCATCTTGTCTTTGGATTTTCTTAGATCGGAGGTCTCTTATTGATGTTTCTATTTCAATACTTGATATGGGCCTGTTAAGATGATTTAACTCATCTTGTGTTAGTTTCAGCATGTCAATATTTGATAGGAAAAGGTCCGTTTCTGCCACGTTCTCAAACTTATTAGCATAAAGTTTTGAGAAGTATTCCCTTCTAATGTTCTGAATCTTGGTTGTTTCTGTAGTAATGTTTAAATTCTCATCTCTAAGTTTATTTATTTGGGTGTGTTCTCTTCTTTTTCTGATATTTGCTCAGGGTCTGTCAATTTCTTTTTTCCGAAGAACCAACTCTTTGTTTGATTGATTCTTTCTATGGTTTTTTTGGATTCTAATTCATTTAATTCTGATTTAATTTTAATTATTTTTTTCCATCTCTTTTTTTGGGATTTATATTGCTGCTCTTTTTCAAAGAGGGTCAGCTGTCTCATTAAATTGTTGGTTTCAGATCTCTCCAATATGTTGATGTAGGAACTCAGAGCTATAAATTTGCCCCTGAGTACTGTCTTTACTGTGTCCCAGAGGAGCTCGTGATTTGTGCGCTCATTTTTGTTGAATATCATGAACATTTGGATTTCCTTTCTAATCTCTTCCATGACCCACTCGTGATTCAGCAGTTTGTTGTTCAGCCTCCATGTGTTACCGGATTTTCTTTGGTGGCTTTTGGTGTTGATTTTTAATTTTATTCCCTTGTGATCAGAGAGAATGCAAGGTATAACTTCAATGTATCTGAATTTGGACAAGTTTGCTTTGTGGTCTAGAATGTGGTCTATTTTGGAAAATGTTCCATGTGCTGCTGAGAAAAAAGTGTATTCTGAAGGTGTTGGGTGAAATATTTGGTAGATGTCTGTTAAATCTAGTTGATTTATGCAGCTGTTTAGATCTGCGGTTTCTCTGTTGAGTTTTTGCCGAGTTGATCATCTAGTGAGGAAAGTGATGTGTTAAACTCCACAACAATTAATGTCTCTGGATCTATGTGGGATTTGAGGGAAAGTAATGATTCTTCAATAAATTTGGGTGTTCCATTGTTTGGCGAATAGATATTTAGAATTTCAATATCCTCCTGAACGAGAGATCCATTAATTGATATGTAGCGACCTTCTTTATCTCTTCTTACTAATTTTAATTTGAAATCAATTTTATCTGACATTAGGATTACAAATCCCACCTGTTTATGGAGGCCATTTGCTTGGTAGATTTTGTTCTACCCTTTCACATTGAAAATGTGTTTGTTTTTATGGGCAAGATGTGACTCCTAAAGGCAGCAGATAGAACAATCGTGCTTTTTAATCCAGCTAGACAGTGTATGTTGCTTAATTGGAGAGTTAAGTCCGTTAATGTTAAGAGATAGGACAGAGAGGTATTTGGGAGTTCCTGCCATTTTATCAACTTTCTTGGGGGCTGTGGCAACTGGGTTCTTCCTATGGTTCTTGGATTCTCAGTTTGGGTGCAGTTTCTTGGCCTCTATTGTGGTCTTGTTGGTTTTCTATGTGTAGGACATCTTTAAGAATCTTTTGTAGGGCTGCTTAGGTAGAGACATATTGTTTCAATTTTTCTTTGCTATGGAAGGTATTTAGTTGACCTTCGGTTATGAAGGAGAATAGAGCTGGGTATATTATTCTTGGATGATAGTTGTTTTTTTTTTAGGGCATGGCATATATCATTCCAGTCTCTTCTTGCTTTGATTGTCTCTGCTGAGATACCTGAGGTGATTCTATTTGGTTTCCCTTTATAGGTGATTGATCTTTTCTCCTTGACAGATATAAGTATGTTTTCTTTGGTTTGAACTGATCTTGTGTGGATTATAATGTGCCGATAAGATGTCCTGTTCTGGTCTGGCCTATTTGGAGTTCTAAAAGCTTCTTGTATCTGAATAGGCCTATCTTTTTGCATGTTTGGGAAGTTCTCTGCTAGGATGGTGAGAAAAAAATTTCCTAGACCATTAACTTCTGTCTCTAGGTGCTCTTCTACACCCATTATCCTCAGATTAGGCCTTCTGATGGTGTTTTCGAAGTGTTGAATAGATCTATCATATTTCGTGAATTTTTCTTGGATGGTTGGATGTTCTTTCTTTATAATATCTAGGCTGTCTTCAATCCCCGAGATTAGATCTTCTGCACGGTCTAACCTACTGTTCAGACTTTCTACTTTGTTTTTTATTTCTTTTCCTTCTAGTTGGTTGTCTTTGATGGCTTCAAATTCTTTGTTGGAGTTTTGTTTTAGATCTTGTATGAACTTCTTTACTTCCTTAATTTGGTGTTCAGTGTTTAATCTCAAATCACCTAGTTGATTGGTTATAGTTTCATTGGTATCCCATTCCTTCTGCTGGTTTGCATTCAGCATTCCCTTTGTGGACTCTCTGAGTTCTTTCAGCTCTCGGTTTATGGATTCCATGATTTTCTTTAGTGATCTTTGTGCATTCTCATCCTGGTGTCTCAATTTCTGCATTACTCTTTGATTAGCTTCCTCACATCACTCGATTCCTATTGCTCTCTTTGAGTATTTTTAGCCTGCTCACGCCATTCCTGACTTTCTCTTTGTCTGTTCCCGGCCAGCTCCCCCAATTCCTTTCTATCTCTTTGACTGGTCTCAGCCTTCTAATGCCATTCCTTTATTTCTCTTTGAGTGTTCTCAAGCTGTTCACGCAATTCCTCACGCTCATGATAATCCTGTATTGAACTTTGGTTTGCCTCATCTCTCTCTCTATCACGCTCATACAGAGTCCTTTGCAGGTTTTCAATCTTTTCATTTACAATGTTTACCAGTAGTGTTTCTAGAGCTTTTTGGGAACTCTCCAATGGATTATTCATTATCTGTTCTGTACCCTGAGTATCATGAGTGGGAGTAGGATACCCGGACTTGCCATTTTTCTTGTGTTTTTCCGGCTTGCCCTGCCCATTTGTGATGAAAGTAACACCAGTTTTGTGCTAGAACACTATCTTAAGGTAAACATCAAACAAAGTCTGTAGTTGCACTGTTAAAAGTCTGAAGATACACTCTAGTTCAACAGATATATTTATTCAACATCAAACAACTATGTATTAATGAGCTACGAACCGCAAAGAAGAATTTGGCCAACCAGGAATTATCAGGTTTAGGGAGAGATGTGGGTAAAAATAGGAATACAGGGATGTGGAAAGGCAGAGGGTGAGTTAACTTAACTAAGTCCTAATCTCAAAACAGAAATTGGTTGAATAGAATGATAGTAGAGCGAGAGGAAAAAAAGAAAAAAGAAAGTAAAAATGAGACAAGAATAAAATAGAAGTACAAATATTAAAAATTAAAAAGTGAAACACTTAAAAACTTAAAAATTATGCAAAATACAAACCTAATATTCAGAAAAGAACTTGTAGACGATAAGATAAGCCTAGGGACAGAAAGGAGACATGAAAAACAAAAATAGAAATGCTTAAAATATTATACAGATATAAAGAAGTAGTACTTGTATTAAGGAATTTAAGTCTAAAAGGTTTTGATCTGAGTAATAAATTTCTGGATTAAGTGTATACACATGGGTGATAAGGTCTAATAATCGACTATGAGTATATCTGAGGATGAGCAGAATAGCAATTAAGTAATGTAAAAAAGAACAAAAGAGAAGAAAAGGTGAAAAGAATGAGAAGGAAAGAAAAAAAAGGATCAAAAAGTCAGTAGAACTAAACAAAAAAATTTAAAAAAGAGAAAAGAAAAAAACAAGAAAAAAAGCACAAACACTTATACCTCAAAAATAAAAATTATAAGAGGAAAAAAAATTTTTAATAGAAAACAAATTATTTTTAAAAATGTTAAAAATTAAAATTAAAAAAAAATTTTGGAAATTTTTTTTTATAAAAAACTAAAAAATAGTTCTTTGATTTTTTTGGGAGGATGGGAAGATCTTGTATCTCCCTTGTGTCCATAACAATTCTGTAGTTGGAGTCTCTTGTCCGTTTGTGGTGTTTGATTTTCCTGTGGCTTGGTTGGTTTCTTAAGTCAGTTAGTTTGAGCAGGCAGAAAAATGTTCTGCTTTACCCAGGATTTTGTGATCCTCCTCCCATGCTGGTTCAATGGGAGGGAGATCTGCTGTGAGTATCACAAAAGTGGGAGATGGCTGTTTCCTCTAGTTTTAAGATGCTGTATTGAGGCTAGGTCCTGGATAGGGTTGAGGCCTTTCAGCAAATAGTAGCTTTTCCCAGAGGGGCTATCTTGTGAGACACTCACAGAGCCCAGCCTGGAGCCTTTCTCAGGGTTTAAGTTTACTGAATATAAATTGATTGTCAAGCCTACTGTAGGGAGGGGCAGCTTCTGGCTCTGTTTATCCCGGGAGAAATCCTCTCCTAGCACTGGCAGAGCTTGCTCCGCCCAGGCTGGGTGACTTTTCCCTGGGTGGAACGGAGCCTAGCAGGTCAGGTTAGGTTCCTGTGACCTGCTAAATGACTCTTGTTTTCTTCTAAGTCCTGAGTTGGAGCTAGCAGCTCAGCCAGGACTTTGTTAGTATCAAAGATGGAGATCTCTGGTAGTGGAGGTGGGAGGGGTAGCCTTCCCTCCTTTGCTCCCTGAGAAGGAATGAAGATGTCAGGCTTCTACTCACACCGAGTCTTGGTTCCTGGGTTGTCCTCGTCTGCGAACTGCAGGATAAAGAGGTCTGCTTCTTGTCAGTTCTTGCTGGGGTTGAGTAGAATCTGCTCACCGCCACCAAATTCACTCACATTCTTTTATTCTATTTCATTTACTTTCCTAAAAACTGGATTTTCATAAAATGATTCATAAAAAAGCCTATATACCCACTTACATCTTCAGATCTTAACAATATTTATTTCAGAAATGTCTTCAACTCTATAGTCAATGAACTGAAATAATACTAAAATATTCAAAGGCTTTTCAGATATTGCAAGACTCTCTGGGTTGTTATTTATATTGGAAAAGATATTCGAAAAGCCCTATTTGTTAAAGTTGTGATAGTTACTCCCACAAAAGAGCCATTAGTGAAGATCCCATTGCATATACAAAACAACTTCGAATGCATCCACTATCTGGAGGTGACACATGCTTTTTGTTTGTTTGTTTTTGAAAGGTATATCTAACAAGCATATCCACAATACTGATTTTCAGTCAATATGATCGGATATTCAAACCTAATAAATACATGGTTAATTATCTTAGTGAGAATAGATATGATGTTATAAAGAAAGTTATTTTCAACAGAAATCCGGAAAGAGTTTATCCACCTTGTGTTTGACAGGAATAACCAGAGAGTAATAACTGTTTGGTCAAGTCAGTCAAACTCACTCCATGAGTATATCTTAAAAGTATAACCAATTTAAGAGGTCAAATACATATTTTGTACTGACAGTCATCTTATAGCAATAATTTACTACCTAATTATATCTGTATCTTCTCACCTAACATATAGTAAGATCTGAAAGTGGTCACGATTTATCTAACTTACTATTGTATATGCTTTGATTATGATGATGTAATTATTTGACAAATAAAATGTGCAGAAGGGTGGCTCCACAGAAATAAAATGACAGAACACTGATAAATAATTACATTGCAACACAGTTAGCTCTTTTCAGCATCACCCTGTCCACATTTGCAAGCAACATTGCAAGAGCACACGCACACATATACACATACACACATGAGTGCACATGTACACATATATACTTGCATGCTAAATTCAGGGTTTAGTACAAAAAAGTACAAATAAAATATTAGTGATTAGGACAAACGTAAATTTGCCTTATTACAAAATAATACACAATCCAGTCACCATGGGTGTTACATTTTACTTGCCTTGCCACATGTGACCAATTAATTTATTTTAATTAATTCATTCGTTCATTTGTTTGGTGCTAATACTAGTCTTGAACTCAGGGCCTGGCTCTGTCCCAGAATTTTTTTTTTTTTTTTAGTTTTCTCAAGCCTAGAATTTTACTGCTTGTCCCACAGCTCCATTTCTAGCTTTTGCTGGTTACTTTCAAATCAGAATCTAATGGACTTTTTTTTTGCTTGGTCTGGTTTCAAACCGCAATCCTCAGATTTCATCTTTCTGATTAGCTAGGATAAATACATGAGCCACCAGTGTGGCGTCTAGTTTTTCCTCTAAAGCTATCTAATGCACATACTTAGATAGTAATTTAAAACTTAGAGTATAGAAGCAAGTTGTACAGTGATGATATTGTCCTGTCAGAAATTTAAGCTAGTAATTTTCTTCTTAAAACCATAAACAAAAATACCATGATATAATATAAGAGAATTCACTATTGAACATATGAGCTTTAAGAGCTTTCTAATAGATCCATTATTTGTTACCCAACATTAGAAAAAAACTGTATAATGCAGTAGTAAAATAGAAGTCCTTTGTAGGAATACTTAATTACCTTGTTTTTAAAGACACTTGTTTTCATCTAAAAAAGTAGGTCTGTCTATTGTCTTTATGTGATTTTGATGATGGAAGGTGCTTAATGAGAAGTCAAAGTGTATTACTAATCCTTTGCTATCAGTTAAATCTCACCTTTTCTTCTTGGAACATATAATGATTAAAGCAATAGTTCAGAATCAGCAAGCAATAGTTCAGATTCACAGTTCCAGTACAAGTGGATCACCAGCAATTAATCCTTGATACCATTTTCCACAAAGTTTTGTCCCAGATACAATCGGCCTGACTTCTCTAGCTGCTTTCCTAGCCTGGACCTATTCCTTCACTGTACAGGAAAAGTTTGATTCGACTGATTTCAGTCAGATCTGTTGCTAGAATTATCAGGGATTTAGATCTTTGTCTGTAATTTGGTCAAATCTATGTCTCTTTATGTAGGTTATTAAAAATGTATTTACTAATTTCAAGTAAATACATAAATTCTATTTCTATCTCTTTTGAAAAATAAAATTGTTTGTTCTATAAATTGATCAGAGGCATGGATTTTGTGGCTAGATAGGTCATTGCACATGGGTCTCTCACTTCCTCTCTCCCTTTCATGGTTCTCATAGATAATATAACTGCTCCATAATTATCCTAATTTATTTTGCTTTTATATTTTTGGTTTCATCATTTCACTTTCTGCTCTGGCATTTCCCAAATCATTTACATATTTTCTCATTCCTAGAATAAGCTGCACATGAAGATACCACTGGTCCTCAATTTCAGTCTGTACCTTTGAATATGGAGGAAAACCTTTCCTCTCTTTCTATCAATTCCCTACTCTCCAGTTAGAATAATTTCGAATAGTAAAAATGGAAAAAGGGAAAAAAAACATGGTGAAAAAAACAGATGTAGAAAATTCACTGGATTTTTCTGACCAGTTCAACCAACGTGAACTATTGGGGAATACATGTGTACCTCATTCCCACTGGTACTCAATGTCTCTGGTTAGGCAATTCTGATGAAGACAAGGAACAAGATCAAAAAGTGAGGAATGGTATCATTTGCAAAAAAATATGGAGAAGTATTCAAGCAAATTTTTTTTGGGCTGCTGAAAATAATTAGCTTACTACAGTACAGAGACTACTTTCCAAAAAGGACACTCATGTGAATACTAGGGATGATGATGAGTATACCTTTCTTCAACAGGAAGCCTACAGTGGACACTTAGACATTTTCCATGAGTTGGTGGCTCAAGGCAGATATTCATGCAATAACTGAATGGCTGGGCACCCCTGCACAGTGCTTATATGTGGAATAATACCAAAGTGGCTTCTCTCTTAGTTCATCATGATGCAGATACCAATGCTCAAACTAAAGTCCTCTTGACCACCTTGCACCTTGCTGCTTGGAATAGAAATAGCAAAGATATGCTGGATCTCATTCTATTGAAGCATTATGTCAAACCAGGTCTGAAGAACTTGGAAGAAAATGCATTTGATATTGCCAAAAGGATGAATATGTATCACTACCTCTTTGAATTTGTGGAAGGATGTAAAAATTGTTCTCCTAAATCTTAATGGTTCGGTTAAGTTTCTTAAATTTCAAAAATGCCAATCCATCTTTTGTCTGTACAAAATATTTTCACAATAAAAAGCAACGGCAATATCTTACTTTAAAAATTCATGGATTCAGGGCTGGGAAGGTGGCTCAGTGGTAGAGTGCTTGCCTTGCATGCATGAGGCCCTGAGTTCGATTCCTCAGCACCACATAAGCAGAAAAAGCTGGAAGTGGTGCTGTGGCTCAAGAGGTAGAGCACTAGCCTTGAGCTGAAGAGCTGAGGGACAGTGCCCAGGCCCAGAGTTCAGGCACCATGACTGGCAAAAAAAATAAATAAATAAATAAATAAAAATTCATGGATTCCATGGTATTCTCCAAGTGAATTGTCTGGCTTTGATGTCAAAATGTATTCAAGATTTGTTTGTACACATCTATAATGATTTCTGCAGAGTTTGTGATTTTTTAAATCAGAAATCATTTTAACTTATGTGTTGAAATGAGTAGTACAGAAACTAAAATATTTCTTGTGCTTGTATGAAAAATTTATATTTTAAAATAATCTGTATTTTGTTTGTATAATGTCCATAATGTATTTCATTCGCTCCTTGATAAGATACTTTGAATTCTATATTGTTTTATAATATATAGGCTCATTATTAAATGTGTTATTTCAGATAGCATTCCATATAGAAACAGTTTAAGATTCCTTTTTTTCCTAAGTCCTTATAGTATTTTATTTCTTTGGGATAAAATGACAATGTTATCTAATTTCAAAAGTTTTGTAAAGATTATGCTATGTAAAGGCCTTTCTAAGTTGAGGATTTAGTACACTGATGTCAAACTAACTTTCAGTTCAATGAATTACATGTACTGTTACATTTGTATTTTTGTAATCAATGTTTTAATAACTGATTTTCATTTCTTGCATCTGAAGAATGAAAAATATGGAATACTTCACAAATTTTCATATCATCCTTGTGCAAGTGCCATGTTAATCTCTATATTGTTGTAATTTGGGTAAACGTGCTGCTGAAGCATGTAGTATCCTATAAATTTAAGTATTTAATGATGCAGTCTTTATACAGGCATATATCCTTAGTTGACTGTTTGTAACTAGGAAACCTTATTGTTCCTAAAAATACTATTGATCTTACTTCGCTAAAATTCTATGTATATTGGAAAAAAACTTATATTGTTTGGTCGATTGATCACATTTGCAAATTTTTTGTCAATGACTATTTTAAGTCTTTTTTCATTTTAAATTTGATCATACTTTGAAGCCTTTTTAGCTAGGACCAAAGATGATGGCTTTTCAAGTACTTATTTATCTACTGAATTATCTTTGTGGAGCTAATGAATGCAAAGTAAGCCTTGCTTAAGAGCTACTTCTAAACTTCTGCAGCTTAAAAATTCCTAAATGAGGTCTTACTTGCAAAAATATCTAACTGACCCTTTACTCTTCTTCCATGTAGCAACAGACCAACCAGAATATCTTACCATGACAGCATAGATTTTCTTATTGGAACAAAACTAATCTTACTTAAAAGGGATCATAGACAACTTGTACTTCTCATTGTTGCAACAGGTCCACAAGTTGTCATGTCCAAAACGAACTTTACAACGTTGGTGCGGGGGGGGGGGGGTTGGGGGGGGAGGAAGGAGAAGGATTGGGATTAGGAGGGGAGGGGGGAGGCTGGGAAGGGATGTGAAGGGTAAACAAAGGAGGAGGCTGCAATGCTTGGTAAGAAATGTACACATTATCCTGCCCATGTAACTGTAACTCCTCTGTACAGTATGTTCACAAATAAAATTAAATTAAATTTAAAAAAAAAAAGAAAAAGGAGTAAAAAAAAAAAAAGGGATCATAGAAAGATAAACAGTTAAGACAGAATCGTTTAGACTAGAAAGTATTTTATCAAAATATAATTGTTTTTTTATACCTAACATTTCAAAAGAGGCTAAAGTCAAGAAGGTGAAAAAAATTTTCATAAGCATGATTACCTAATGTCCTGGCCAGTCTACCATCCATCCAGGCAGGAATTTACACTACTCCCTTTCATTCACCAAATATTTTCATAGTTACAAGAAAAGTCTATATGTTTCTCCCCCATATTAGGCCTTAAATTGGTAATGTTTTAATCACAGTGTTTCCTCTTGCTTCTAGGCTGTAAATCTACAAATGGTAAAGCTTTAGGTCCTACGCTACCAAACACTGAGGTAGAAATAATGGAATAATATTTTAAAACACAGTTGTCTTTGATACCCTAACTACAACAGAACATTGCAAAACATGTGTCTTTTTCTTATTTTATATATAGTTATGTATTTTATATTTATACGTGCTGATATTTTATTTCACACAATGAAACTTACTAGAATTAATTGATAATTTGACAAATAAATAGATACATATTACAATAAATACATTGGAATATAAATAATTAGGTTTAGAATATATATTAGAATATGAAAAGTATCAATGCAATGTCTTCAGTATAAACTTGTGATATGTATTAAGTGTTCTTGGTCTTCAGAATTCACATTTTAAAAAGAAATTTTTGTTTTCCTCTAATCTATAAGGGAATTTACTCTGCTACTCTGTTTATTATTTTAACTCACCGGTTCCAAAATGTTTTTCTCCATATTTCTGAAGCATTCCTACTGATTATACCCAAATTTTGCTGACCTGATGTCTAAAATGTATTATTCTTCTGCAGGACACACGGGTCCTAGGATCCCAGGTCTCAGTTATCCGCATCATCAAGTAACAAGGGCAAGACTTCTCATCTAGGCCCATGCAACATGCCTAGAAAGTAATTGAAAATCCATCTCAATTCCTTACGACACTGGAATTAGCAGTAAGCAATTGTGAAATGCAAGGCAACTTAAAATGAAATATGAGATCACAAAATCGGAAAAAGTACAGTAATTCAAACTTTCAATTTACAAATGACCAGTCCATATGAGTGAACAAGATCACAAATTATTTTTAATACACTTCTTCTAATAATTACTGAAAGATTTCAGGCCAGCAAATATCCAACATAAGTAGGCCAAAAAAATGGTTCCTAGAATGATAGATCCATAATTGGTCTACCAAGGTTAGGAAAACTTGACTTATAGGTCAAATTTACTTCACAAAAACATTAATTGAGAAGATCATTAATGCTTCAAAATACTGGTACTTCAGTAAAACTTGGTTATGTAGTATAAAAATGTTATCATTCACAAACAAATGATAACCTATATTTAATCTCCTGAAAACAGATTCCTTTGCAAATAATCTTTTAAAATCACATTCGCCAAAATAACAATTGACAAGTCGATGATAATTAGTGACATTACAAACTTTTCAAGCTTAGGGTGCAAGTTACAATAGAGTTGATTCATTTACCCAGCACTAATGCCAAAGAGGTTCAACCATTCATTAAAGGGTAGAAATAGTACCTCCCACCAATTGTGTTGTTCAGTAGGTGCCTTCCAGGAATTTGTTAAATAGTTCAACCTCCCATAATTCAAACTCAAACACTAGCTAATAAAGTAAGCTTCATCACTTAATAAGGTATATTTTAAAAAGTCACAAATAGTTGCCTTATCATATGTTGTTTATGTTTTCCCTATCTGTCTAACATGGTAAGAAATATGACTTAAAGTCACGAACATGGGTACTCATCAGAGATATGACAAACATAAAATCTGTCTTGTATTTCTACCATATTCCTCTACAGTAGTAAATCGTAGTTTTCTTCTTTTTACAAAACTTATAGGAAGTAGAAATTATTATCCCATGTAAAATAAAATAATCACAAGCCTTTTTACAAAGCCATTTATAAAATTTGTTAGTTAGGAAAATATTCTAAACATTTTTAAACTTTCTTGTTGACTAAAGTTTAATCTTCCAAATGGATGAGAATAAAATCATGTCTAGGTGCTTCATGTCTCCAGTCTTGCAAATTGTTATTGCAGATGAATTAATTATGGAAAAATAACCTGACATCAGTTCAAGTATGAGCAGAATTGAAACTCCATGGAAGGTATATAAACCTTTCAAAGTATTAGCAGACAGTTTAACAGAATGACTATCAGGAAGTTGAAACCAGAGAGGAAAGACATAGAATGAATGAAAAATGGAACAAGGGGCAAGTACAGCTAGAATACTCAATGTACACATGTGATAAAGGAAGTGGTAAATCTGAAATAAATCTTGGAGAAGGGGTTGGCTGAGAATGATAGAAGGAGTCACTCCAATCCAGGAATATTGGACAATTTGATGGGCATATTTATTGTAATACACTTGCACAACCTTTTGAGATTTAGTTATAAAACACAACAAAAAACAAAAACACACAAAAATCAAAACCAAACAGCAATCTCTAGAGAGGATGAATATGACCTCTCAAAATTTTAAATAGTTGATGAAGGGTAGTCTTGGGAAAAGCAAATAACGTTGTTCAAAGAGGGCAGTTTGGGGTAGCAAAGAATTTTGAACAGATTTAAATAGATTGTCTAAGGTTAAGAATCACCAACATCTGCTACAAATATTTTCTTCTGTGTGTTCTCTTTGTCTGCAATGGATACTCCAGTCCTCAGCCACACTTGTTAGCTTGTGAAGATAGAATGGAAGAAACAAGATCAAGAACCCATTATTCCACTGGAGACAGAGGAGTCCTCTATGTTTTCTCTCATCTCTCTTAACTACTCTTTCTTCATACTTTTAAGTCAAGTGATTTTGAATTATATCTTTCATTCTTTGTTCTGGCAAAGTAATTAGTCAAACTAATTTAGTAAATATTATTTGCCATTTTTTCTACCATGCTGTTTACTTATCCAAGAGAGTCCATTAAACTTCAACTTTGCATTTTGTTGCCACGAAAACCCAACATCTATGTTAATGAAGACAAATTGTAATGTAAAATTTTGTCTCCATAAAACCAGTCCAAGAAGCTGTGATCACAAATATTTAGCTATACTTTTTTTTTACCTTGAAAGTCTTCTTGTGTCTAAAGAGCCATAAAATAATTACTCCCCCACTTTTTGGTTCAATCACTTCTAACCTAAAAAGATATATGTTGTTAACAAGATGCTTAGAGGAAGTACACTCCACTTACTTTAATCTTCTCTCCTAAGACTCTCCTTAGATAACATATCAGGAACAAAGTTATTCTTTTCAAAATTATTTCAATAGATTATTTTCTCTTGGTCTTGCATTTGCTCAACAAGATGTATGGAGAAAAATAGAGTTAAATCACCCATATCTTGTATGACAGTATCTGTTACAATGGACAATACTTCTTTGTTCTACTTCTATGTCCTCCTCATAGTTCTTGCCTGATTTCCAATTAATCACACCTTCTTTGCTTCAAGTCTATTGAAGCTGAAGGAGCATAACCCTCTCCCACTGCTACATCTTCATGGTTTCTCTTTTTAAACTCTTTTATTTGGATGTGGAATTTATGTTCATGTCTTCATTCAATCTGGTCTGCATTGTAATGAGCCAAACAGGCTCTGTAAAATCACTTTAGGTAACAAAAATATTAACAAAATCTATATCAAAAAGTTTTGGAATCCCTCTACTGCTGAAGCCAATACGCTTATCTAGGGGTTCTAAGAACACCTTTTCTTACCTTTTCAATTTGCTCAATTGTTTTCTGATCCCAAAACTTTTTGGCTAATGTAATAAGAGAAGTCTTCACTATTTCATGTTAATAAGGATATTATATTTTGTGAGCTACTTAGAAAGGTGAAATCATTGGTTTGAGGTATCCAATCCGATTTTTTTCTTTGTTTCAGTGCTTCACATGTAAAAACATTGTGGAAAGTATCAAAAACAGAAAAGTGTATACCCAATACCTTCTTTCATTATGGAGGGCACTTTCTCCCTAAATATTTTGACCCAAATTATCTTTTTCAGAGAATTTCTTTTTGGTAATTAAAGGTCAATTCACACATTTTGATGTCTTTTTTTAAAAAAAAATTGAATTTAAATTACACTACAACCTTGTTTCACACAGTGAGAGTATATGTCCAGGGTAAGGATAATTCTTGAGGGAAACTACAGTATTTATAGCAAGGTTTCTGTGGTTTGTTTGTTTAGTGTGAAAATGAGCCAACTTTATCCACATTACTTCCTCTCTACTAAGTCTCCATGGATTTCTTTGCATGAAAGCCTATTTTCCGAGGCAATTTTAAATTTTCTTAATAGGCTAAGTTGTTAAAAAAGTTTGAGCAATTAAAATTTACCTGGCATAATTTGAAAACTCTTTTGAAATTCCTTTATCAGAATAGCGAATTTACCAATCCTAATTCCAACTTTACCATCAAAAACTGTTAACATGCTGTTTTCCTGATATAGTGTCCATGAAATTATTATTTTCCAGTGGCTTTGTTATGCACACATATGTCTATATAAGCTGATGCTGAGCAAAATGAACTCCAAGATATCGAAACAGATTTTTATATACGGTTTGTGTTTTTAATGTACTATGTAATTAATCTTTTCTTTGTTTTTTATCCCCTATGGTTTGTCCCAGGCTGTATTTGATTTTGGTACCCTGTGTATTGTGTATACATTTACCTTAATTAGGGAAGGGAAGAGTAACAACAAAATGGTGAGACAAAGGACAAAGGGCAAACCAATGCAATAGCAATACTCACAAGACAATATGTTGGAAATGTACATTACAACTTGTGAGGAGTATTGAGGTGAAGGAAAACTGTGAGAAAAATGAAGGAGGGGGTAACACCTTTGAAAAGTTATATATTAACTACCTTACAATTACTGCAATCCTACTGTACATCACTTTGACAATAAAATTAATTAAAAAAATAAGTTGCATGAAAAAATTTCACTGTATTTTATAGTAAATATTACACTTTATGTAGTAACTTTTTAAAAATTAATACTATTTTGCATCTAATTTGAATTAATTAACCCTTTTTAATCAGAGGAACATCAACTTGAATCCATCTAGATAATATTTTCACAATATGCTTGACAATATTTTGAAAAAAGAATAAATTAAGTACTTTCTCATACTCAAACCAAAAACAGTTTAATTCTATGGAAACCCATAACTTTTAAAAGTAAATAAGTGGTTAAGAGGAGAGAATATATGTGTTCTTCAAAATTCCTATGACTGATAACTACTCATTTTCAAATTCTGAACATTCCACTCCTGTTGGCATGTTATGAAATTCTGCAATAGATGCAGATTCCAGTGGGGTGTTACAGATTGAAAAATCAACAGAAAAATAGCCACATTCTGGTAGAGGATAAAACTATGACACTCCTGTAATAATTAATTCTTCAAGAGTAAGCAATTGTTTATCAGAATAAGTTATTATTTCTATGACCATCATTCCTAAGATTTATGCCATAAAATCATCCTAGCCCAACAGTTTCCAACTTGTAGGGTACACCTCAAAATTCCCTTAATTCACATCATGAATAGCTTATCTCTATTGTGAAAAAATACTACACCTCTGCTAATGTGATGCCCTCCGTGTTCTGGAAAGAACACCACAATAAACTAGGTTGCATCATTTTCCCCCACTGGTAATCTTGAGATCAGAACACTTGCAAATATTTATATTTATGTTTTTTTTTTAACTATCATAGATATTTAGGATGCTAAGATAGGAAGATTACAGTTCAAAACCCACTCAGGGAAGAAGGTTCCCTAGATTCTTATCTCTAAGAATCTTCTCAAAAAAGTCAGAGATAAAGTGGCACTGAAGTTGAAGTGGTAGGACACGAGCCTTGAGAATAAACAGGCTCAGAGACAGTGTCCAGGCCCAGAGTTCAAGCCCTATGACAAATCAATAAAACAAAAACAAAAATAAAAACAACCCCCAAACCTAACAATTTCCTCATTGTATACAGAGGCACATAATTTAGGAAATTGCTTCCTGTGTTATATACAGGTAGAAAAATAAGATGTCATACAATTATTCTCTTCCTACCATGGTATACCAAAGCCTCAAAAATTGCTGTTTTCTAAATTTATAAATTAACATCATCTATTTGTTGCCAACTCTGTCTACATTATTCACATTATCATTTTATACATGAAATGTTGGAATTATCTATTAACTAAGTTCTAATTATAACTCTCTTGAAAGTATATTCTAGGCAAGTAGAATGCAAGAATCATTTGTGAATTTGTCAATTAAACTCTCTACTTAAAAAGAATTTTGTAATGTCTTATAGAATATGAAAATAAAAACAAAACCAAAACATTTATTTTAAATCTAAATTCTAATTTAGCAATATCTACGAAGACATACATTAGACGAACTTTGCTTTTTCTCTGGGCTTAAGCTTTTGTAATCCTTCAACAATTCTTTGGAATCCAACAGAATTATGATAAATTTGGATGAGAATTTTGGATAGGAATCAAGAGCCATTTTGCATCTTGAAATGTTCTGTAATGAAGACAGCATTTGAAACACAACTGAGGATTATATATGAGTTGCATTGTAATAAGAACCTTGACTTCTCAAAACATAGTGACAAAATTACCCCCAAACATCCAACTGTGTATTCCTTTCTTTTTTATTTTGTTTTATTAAGACAAAATTGTACTACCTAGTTCAGGGAAGGTATCACTATGTAATTCCACTCTCTAATCTCCTGTCAGTCTGTGTACTAGAATTCTAGCCTTGTATCACTTTGCCCTGCCATAGTTTCTTGGTTTATTTAATCTAGATACAGACTAGCAATTCTGAACTTCTCCAGTGATATTATCCACTAGACTTCTCAGACTGTTCATGTACTATTTTCAAATATGTTCTAATATTTGACACAGGATATGAACATTTTCAAATCACCTGTGTGGTCTCTGATTCATTCCTCCATGGATCCAATCCCTTTAGTATTGATTACTTGACTCTCTTACTATCTTTATTTTTCCTATCTAATATTCTCAAACTTTTTTGAAGAAAGTTCACTTGAGGATTTTCTAATTTTAAAAATTATCACTTGATTCTTGTCTTACTCAGGACATATTTTCCATTGCTTTCTAAATTTTCTACATATTCTGAGAGTTGTATCATTTGTGTATTTGTGTGTGCACATTTTAGTGCCTCTGTGTTTATGATTATGTTTGTATGTATGTATGCAAAAGCCACAAGCTCTTATTTATCAATCTTGCTCATGACTGGTATTCCATGACCTGAGCCATTCTTCCAATCCAGCTTTTGGCAGGTTATAATAGATAGTGTCTCAAAAACTGTTCTGCCCATGCTGGATGCAAACTGAACTTCCCAGACTGCTTTATACTCGTAGGTTTTATTTATCCAGTGGAATCAGCTTTTAAACTACAAATATTTTTGTGAGTGTGAAGTCTAAGCTGTATCCCAGATTTTTAACTCAAGAATTCACATAAAGATAGATGAACATACACATTACATATACTGAGTGTACACTGTTAGAAATGTGATCCTAAGCTGGGTGGATGTGAGATCTGAGGATTGGGGTACAAAGCCAGCCCAGGTAGGAAAGTCTCAGAGACTCTTTTCTCCAATTAACTGCAAGAAAAGTGGAAGTGGCACTGTGGCTCAAGTGGTAGAGCATTAGCCTTGAGCGGAATAGCAGAGGGAAAGTGCCCAGGCCCAGAGTTCAAGTGCCAAGACCTCCTCCAACAAAAAAATATATAAGTAAAGGAAAGAAAAAGAAATGTCATCTTAGTCACCAGTTCATTGTTAGTATATTCCCTACTCTCTCAAGATGGACTTTTTTCCCAGTTAAGTCCATGCTCTTATGTCTGACTTTTTTTGGAAGCAGAATTATACTTCCATTCTTCTTTCTACAAAGTTGCTTGATTAGCAAGCATGATTTAGAAAGGGAGTGCCCTCATAATTCGTGTTCCACATAGGAGTAATGCTTTCTCTATATCACTCCCATAAATATACATACTAGACTTGGCTTTATTATTTCAATGTTGTCTTATTTGTAGAGTCTTTTTATAGTACATTGAACACTTATACTTAAACAGAGAACTTCTGTTTCTCCTATTATTGTTATTGTTTCCCTTACTGTTAACGCATGTACACTTGGGAAATAATGTGTAGCACATACACTCACAAAAAGAATGACGTGAGAACCTTCTTCCCATTTAAAATTCGCCTTAATTTACAGAGAACTTAAAAAGTTTGAACTCAAGATACTCATTGATAATGTATTTATAAGCAACATAAATTTCATATTTTCTCTTTACTAAGTTGTCTCTGAAACATGTGTTACTTCAGGTCCAAAGGTGTCCTTGTGTCATTTCAGTGAACCCGGAAAATTTCATCATACCTTAGGCAGCACCATGGATTGTTAGTGGAAATAACTGCTACTGGATGTGGAAACTCCCAGGAGAGGAAATGAACATAGAGGAATGACAATGTTCATGTTAACTTGTGCTTTCCTTTTTACGGTACAAGAAAGAATCCTAAGGCTTGAAGGAAACTTTGTCCCTGACTTTTTCGAGTATGTTCTATACTCATATAAAACTTTTCTGTAAACTTCTAGTTGAGAGTATTACAAAAAGAAATAATGTGCCATTTGAAGGCCAGCATAGAACAAAAGGAAATAAAGTTGTTTTAAATGTGTTCTACAGCATAGAAACAAAGACATGAGGTTTTAAAGTGTCTTGTGGATGGATATTTGACCCCTGAGATGATTCTCTTCTTGCAGGAGACAGTTATCAATTTCTTTAGTCTGGTCCTGAGGTCTCCAGCGCAATACGGATTCCAAAAAAGCAGGATCCGGTGACTATGATAAGCAAATGTGCCTCTTCTCAGACTAGTGCTCCTTTAAGGAGGATCCCAAGGAAATATTTGGGGTTTTTTGTTTGCTTGTTTGTTTGGATTTTTCTGGTTCTGGGGCTTGAATCCAGAGGCTGGACCCTGATCCTGAACAGTTGTGTTTCCTGCCCACCTGCCCGCAAAGCTAGTACACTACTGCTTGAGCCAAAACTCCACTTCTGTTTTTTTGGTGTTTAATTTCAGATAAGAATTTGACCGACTCTCCTGCCTTTGAACTAAGGTTGGCTTTGAACTAAGAATGTAAGACAGCTAAGTGACACCAACTGTATGGACTTTTCGTTTGAAACAAGAAATATTATATGAAGTTTACTGTTAACCTAATATATGACAATTTTTAAAATAAAAGACTGTCCAGCAAAAAAGCCATAACTTAAGTAACTCAGCAAATGTAGGTGCACTGAATAATTTTGGAATTATTTTTTCTGCTTGGGAAGTTAATTGATCTTGTCGTTCCTTTGGGGGAAACTTAAAGTCATATTTTGCTTTTTTTTGTCGGTCGTGGGGCTTGAACTCTGATTCTGGGTGCTCTCCCTATGCTCTTCATCTCAAGTTGAGTGATCTACCACTTTAGCTAAAGCACCACTTCCGGGTTTCTGGTAGACTTTCCAGAAGAGGCTGGCTTTGAACCACAATCCTCTGATATCAACCTCCTGAGTAGCTAGGATTACAGGCATGAACCACCAGGACCTGGCTCATGTTTGTAGTTATGTACACTGAATGATACTATGTAGCCAAAGAATGGAAATTTTAACAAAATGATGCCAATGCAGCTTTTCAGAAAAATTGAGGTAGCAATAAATATGTCCTCCTTTTCCATGTTGTTACATTAATGACTCATGAGCTATGGGACCCTTACATTAGCATCCTCTGCCATCTGTATAGGTGTATTTAGTATCAGGAAATGTTCATAGAGAAATATAGAAAGACTGAGATTTTTTTAGAAAGCAAAGGAGATCAGGTATGAAAGAACAGCATAGAAGGAGATACATTTATCACACAGAGATTAAGAACTAGCCTAAGAGATTTAGAATGCTAAAGGCAATGAAGAATCAGCCTAGTTGATAACTAGTTTTTCAATCATCAAAAATGGTCCGCTATGGGCTGGGAAGATGGCACAGTGGTAGAGTGCTTGCCTTGCATGCTTGAGGCCCTGGGCTCGATTCCTCAGAACCACATAAGCAAAAAAGAAAAAAGCCGGAGGTGGCATTGTGGCTCAAGTGGTAGAGCACTAGCCTTGAGCTGAAGAGCTGAGGGACAGCGCCCAGGCCCAGAGTTCAGGCCCCACTACCGGACCCCCCAAAAAAGTGGTTCTCTAGAACAGTTTCTGCTATAACTTAGTTACTATCATTTACTCCTTCCATCTGGAGTTATTCCTTCTCTTCTGTCACAATTGTTAATTATTCTCTGCCTTTTGGTGTCATGACTGACCAAAAAGATTTCCAAATCTCACTTAGACTACCCTTCTCTTTGTGATTAGCAGTGATCACACAAAATCCTGGAATCTTTGAATTACCAGAATTAATCTTCACCTGACATCTAAGCACATTCCTGGCATTAATTGCTGTGACCTAAGGAACAAAACTTTTTTCAACACAGTATCCTAATATAAATAAAGTACATGAATTAGGGACTATTGTCAGGTGTCAGAATGCAATTATATATTCCAAGTATGTGTTCTTTATTTTGCATTTACTAACCAAAAACAAATTTTTTTTGCCCTGACCCACAGACCATTTCCAGAATGAGAGGGCCACCTTGGGTTCTAGCCACATGGGGATGCTGGGCCAACTCCTCCAGCACCCATTCAACCAGTTCCTGTTAGAGAGAGATAGAAAGAAAGGCAGAATTACACTTAAGTGAGGAGACAGTGGCTCAGAATTCTAATCTTAACTACACAGGAGGCTGAGATATGAGGATCATGGTTCATAGCCATCCCGGGCAGGAACGACTTTTCTCCAAAGAACCACCCAAAAACTGGAAGTAGTGCTGTGGGCTCAAGTGGTAGCCTTGAGCTGAGGAGCTTGGAACAGCACCCAGGCCTGACTGACAATAAGTGGACTTCCCACCACAAGAAGTGGACTGAATAGCACCCAATGTCCTAGAGAGCATGGTAGAAAAGTCAGGCTGAGCTTCCTGTGAACTTGAGGTCATAAGTAGGTCACCTGGCTTCTCTGTGCCTCAATTTCCCCAGCTGCAAAACTCAACAGAGTGAAAGATCCCCTGCCTTATGGGGATAGGTTAAGGATGAAAGAGAGCCATGTTTTGTTTCATAATACCCACCTGTTGCACGATTAATAACTGGCCCCACCTGAGCCCTTTCGGGTATCTTCCTGTCATATGCTCACAGAATTGCCAAGAACCTTATCTGAAGGCTGCTCCCTCTGTACCTAGCCATGCTCTAGAGATCCCTCTGTATAAATCTCTTGTTTCCTGACAACTCTCCTGTGAGGAGACTGAGGTCTGATGGTTGAGGCCCTACCCAGATCTTCACCTGTGGCAAAGAATCGGCTGCTGTGAATTAAGAGTTTGGAATAATCCATCTAAACTGATGAATGAACATGGCGCTACATGTCTACCATCCCAACTACAGAGGACCTACCTGTCACAGATAGGAGGACTGTGATCCAGTCAAGCCTGAGCATATATTGAGTCGCTATTTCAGAAATGCCCGACAGAAAGGTGGCTCCTCAGAGCCAAGGAGAGGAAACAAGCAGGGGGTCATGGTGACCGCAGAGGGGTGTCTGACCCAGGTGGGGGTGGTGTTGGGGCAGCGACTCGCCTGTGCTGCTGGGAGAAGCTGTTGGCGTCTGCTCCAGGTGAGGCAAGCAGCAACGGCGGCGGCATTATGGATACATGGGCCCAGAGCAGAGGACCAGGGGCAGAGACCTCTTTGGGTCCTTAGGCCAGCTGGCAGGGCACCATTGTCTGAGGATTGAAACCTGGCACCACCTCGGGAATGTAGGGACAAGGCCGGGAGGTGGGCTGGTGCATCATTTTCCTACTACACTCTGAAGTCACATTGAGTCTCTTGCTCATCACTCAGCCACCTCTACATTCCTCAACTGCTGGTAGTGGTGTAAACTAACAGAGGGTATCTATGTGCTACTGGGAAGCCTGGAAAGTGGGCGGGGCCATCATTCTTGTATCCCATTGATCAGAAAGAAACATGAAAGAATGGGGTTGTGGCCGGAATCTTGTGATGCCAGCAACATGGGAAGAGTCAAGATGACAGTAGGTCCTCCAGCCCTTTCTGATGGAACTCTGTCCAATTCAATTGGGGACAAGAGGGTGACCTGCTTTAGCTGGATGGCTGCACAGATAGTTGTCCTGGACCTTGAACTCAGGATCTGGGCACAGTCTGCGAGCTGTTTTTCTCAAGGCTCACCCTCCAAATTGAAGCCACAGGACTTCTGGCATTGTTGGTACTGGTTTGTCTGGGGTCTCAATCACAGGCTTGTAAGTATCAAGGAGGAGTGCTGAGAGCCACTGGTGCCTGCCTAATCATTGGTCTTGCTGATGTTCTTGGACAGACCTGTGAGTTCCATATCCTTGTGTTGAAGTGGTGGGAGCTGGAGCCCACAGTTCCTATCCTGGTCATGCCACCTCCAAATGGCAGGAGATCCTAAGAAACTTGTTCCTATCCATATAATTACCAATGGAATGTGTTATATGTCATGATTTAATGTGCAGTTCTTGAATGATTCAAGGATGAAATTATACACATTATATTATAGGACACTGATTGATTATAGTTAATATTTTATGAAACATTTAAACAATCACATTCATATAATGGAGGTATAATGAAATACCTAAGAATTGGGCCTCACATAATATAAAGGTGCTATTTTTTATGCCAAGACTAGGATTTGAACTCATGCTCTGGGTAACTCTGATGCACTGTATGGGAAGGGAAAGCTTGCCTCCTTTAAGTCAAGAAATTCGAGTCTTTTCCTTAGGCTTGAAATAGATCCCCACGACTAGAAAACATCCTATTCATGTACAATTTACACCAATGATTAATATTTATGTACATATGTTGACTCCATATTGTGTTAAGTATAGCTATTATATTTTTTGTTTTATTCATGTATTGAACATTTATGTTATTGACTATTATGGCACATAGAACATTGATTACATTGATTAAATAGGATATAGGTCTAGATATATATTCTACTTCATACCTGACACCGAGGACATTCACAGAAAAGGAAAACATGTGTCACCATCAGCTTCTTACTCCACAATTCATTGTTTGGGAGTGCTGGCATCTGAATTCATGGCCTACAAGGCCAAACTCATGAATGGGTGAGTGTCATCACACCATCCTGTGGCAAATTGAGTGGACAGGCAGGTCCCAGAACCTGAGATTGTGCCCCAGGTATTAACAAAATAAGAACAGATTGACATGCAGATGGCAGTATGCTAATAAATATATGTTTTTATAGAGAATCAGAGATGTATATATATTATTCAGTTATATAGACTACATTCCTACCAATTTCTGGGTATTTATTATGCCTCCATATAATTAATGTTATTGTTTTCATCCTTAAACTATTAATGAAATCAATGTCCTGAAATTATTGTGTTCCTGTAATTAATAATATTCTTTTTATGCTTCATAATCAATAAATAAAATCAATCAGCCTCCTGAAATGAGTCTATTTTTATTATATATATATATATATGTATATATATATATATATTACTGTGAAAATACTGTACAGAAGAGTTACAATTACATGGGCAAGATTATGAGTACATTTCTTATCAAGCATTGTAGCCTTCTCCTTTGTTTCCCCTTCCCATCCCTTCTCATCCTCCTCCCCGCCCCCCAGAAAATCCTTCCACCCCTCCTCCCCCATCAAAGTTGTAATGTTCATTTTCGACATAATGACTTGTACATCTCATTGTTGAAAGGGGTACACCTGTATCCCTATTTAAACGAATTGTTTTTCCCCTTCCCCTCCACAAATCATACCAACATCAAATACAGTGAAAGCAGGGGTTATACTGTGGGGGAGGGACATACAAAGCAACAAAGAAATAATCTTATAAATGTGTTAGAGACAATCGCATGAAAGAGAAAAAAGAAACATTTGCATACATATCATCCCTAACATAATCTTTTCTGACCTTTTCTGCTTGAGTCAGACATATTCTAGATATTGCAAATAAGGGAAACCATGGGACCTATGTTTCTTTGGACCTGGCTTACTTCACATAATATAACTTTTTCCAAGCCTTTCTATTTCCTAACAATGAGGCAATATCATTCTTTCTGATGGAGGCATAGAATTCCATTGTGCACATATACCACATTTTCTTGATCCATTCATTTACTGAAGGGCATCTGGGTTGGTTCCAAAATAAAAGACCTGGAATAGCAAAAACGAGCCTCAACAGAAAGAATACTGCTGGAGGTTTATTGTAGTCTAATTTTATGGCAGCATCATTCACTATCAACTCATTCAACTGTGACATTGATATCATTCCATTGTTATTCCTATAGATGGGAACCAGTTTCTTAATATCTCCTGCCATTGGTTGGTGTCAGGACAAGGATTCAAAATCAGGACCTATGTTGCCACGTGGGCCTATGGCTTCCCTAATAGTCTGCCAGCCTTCAACAATGCAAGGTGAAGTATCCTTTGCAACAGTGTCATTCAGACCCAGGAGGGATACCGTGCAAAGGAAGAAAATTTAAAAAGGCCATATTTTTTCTGTGCATTGTTTTTCCTGCAAGGCCTGAGGGTCTAGGATCACAGGAGCAGCTGTTTGTCCAGTTGCTGCACCCCACCATAGGGTGATCAAAGCTGAGGCAAAGTTGCCACGACCTGAGTTCAAGCCTCACGCTGAGGAAAATTTAAAAAAAAAAAATTAGCTCCCTGGCTTTGGATTTGAACTCAGGATCTGGGTAAATCT
>NW_024872255.1:0-17981 GCF_019054845.1 Dipodomys spectabilis | reverse complement strand
ATTCAGAATATTATAAGGGAATACTTCTCAAACATTTATGCTAATAAGTTTGAGAACTTCGCAGAAATGGACCTTTCCTAGCATATATCAACATGCTGAAACTAATCCAACATGAGTTAAACCATGTTTACAGGCCCATATCAATCATTGAAATAGAAACCGCAATAAGATACATCCTCTCTAAGAAAAGCCCAGAACGGATGGGTTTACAGCGGAATTCTTAAAGGCCTTCAAAGAAGAGCTCACACCAATAATCATCCAACTCTTCAATGAAGTGGAAAGAGAAAGTTTACTACAAAACTCATTCTATGAATCACCCATAATCCTCATCATAAAACCAGGCAGGAACTCATCAAAGAAAGAGAATTATACACCCATTTCTTTGATGAACATTGATGCAAAATTTCTCAACAAAATTTTGGCCAATCGACTTCAACAATTCATCCAAAAAATCATAAACAACGATCAAATTGGTTCCATTTCATGTTTGTAAAGCTGATTCGATATACATAAATCAATTATTATAATTCATCACCTCAACAAGAGCAAAGATAAGAACCACGTGGTTATCTCAATAGATGCAGAAAAAGCATTTGAGAAGATCCAACACCCATTTATGATGAAGATTCTGGAAAAATTAGGAATCCACGGAACACTCCTTAATACAATAAAGACTGTATATGACAAACCTACAGGCAGCCTTATACTTAATGTTGTAAAACTAATGTCTTTTCTTCCTCATTCAGGAACGAGATAAGGATATCCACTCTCTCCACTTCTCTTCAATTTAGTAGTAGAATGCCTAGCTACAGGAATAAGAAAATATGCAAATATAAAAGGGGTCCAAATAGGGAAAGATGAAGTATAACTCTCCCTCTTTGCAGGTGACATGATCTTGAATTTAGAGAATCCCACAGACCTAATCCCAAATTACTCAAGCTGATTCAAAACTTTGGCAAAGTAGCAGAGTATGAAATGAACCCTCAAAAAACAGTGGCTTTTCTCTATGCCAACAATGAGAAAAACGTGGCTGAAATCAGGAAAGCAACTCCATTCTTAATAGCCCCACAAAAAATAAAATACCTAGGGATTCACTTAACAAAAGAAGTGAAGGACCTCTATGATGAAACTTTAAAAACCGGATAAAGGAATCAAAACAGTTCTAAATCTAAGATTGCAGCATCCATATTCCAGAACATGCCTACAGAACTAGGTATAAACTACATCGACTGTTTTTCCTTCAGTGACCTAGTTGTAAGAAAGCCCCCATTTGGTCACAGGTGTGGATTGTAGGAAAAAAGACAATTCAGTATAAAGAAAATCAAAGGATCTGGGACACTTACAGAAATTCTGGACATCACTTCCACTTGAGGAGTTGCTGTGTAGGCCCAATATTGGATCTTAAGCAAAATTTGGGATTATAAAAATTAAAACCCAATGTCTAGTAACCTCTAAAAGGCCTGGTTAATTCCTTAGTCCTCACACCTGATACTGTGATCTAGTGGGAAAACCAGAGGGAAGATTTCCAGCTATTGCAGACATCTTCCTTGGTGAATTATGAGCTATCAACTCAGTCAGGTGGGTCCAGCAGACTTGGCTCAGGTCAATAAAACTGAGTGTAGAAGTTTGAATCTCCATACAGTGAATGGAATTTTGGCCTCCTACTACGCAGTTTGGGCGACCTTGGGTAGCTGTGGACAAGAAGTCTCTTTTTAATAGCTTGTCCTTTGTGCATGGAAACATAATAACTAGAATCAGTGGTCACCCCAAGGAGGAACAAGAGAGCCACACTAGAGGGACGGAGGTCAAGCTCATACCGTCATTTTATGCTGCTTGAATTGACATGTTCCGCATGTATTTTAGTAATTGACGAATAAAAATTAATATTACATATAGAATTTTAATTCCTCTTTGTTTCTGTCTTTATTAGATTATTTTTCTAAGGGAGAAATTTTGAGTATCCTAGATCAGAAGATCCACTGCATTGGGGAAAGATCAGGGAGTCAATAAAGCCCACTATTAACCAGTTATGAGACCAACAGTAAGTCCTTGCACTTTCTGGCCTCAGTTAATCTATTTTCTATATATCTTCCTGCTGTCCTCTGGAAGTTCTATGGAGCCAACCTCATGTGCCAGACCAACGTGTGGCTAAAATCACAAAGCTGTTCTTCTGTGTGCCAAAGATTAGGTGGGGTTGGGGTGGGGCCAGGACAGGCTAGGCTGCGGTGGACAGTGCTTTGATAGCAAAACCAGTAAGTCCATCCAGATCAGGCCAGTGAAGCACAAGACATCATCTTGTCTCCAATTTGTTGTACAAACTCCTCTAAGTCCCTCCTCCAAGGTGCTGGCTGTAGGATCTGGTGTCTGAGAGGCTTCCATTGAACTTCTCTACAGTTCATGGTCCACTTTACATAACGAAGACTGCTGTCAAATATGTATGTATGTGTGTGTATATGTGTGTGTATGTAGCATGTTATACTTAACACTATGTCATAATGTTCTTACGGGAAATATTTGCTTAACCCATGTGAAAAAAACTACCTAGTGACAAAGTACTCAAAAAGTTCCAGCTGCTATTAGTACCAGTAATGGTTTATTATTAGCACTAGCAGAAGTATAAATTGGAACACATAGAAGGACCCATCTGATCTACAAGGTAAGAATTCAGGAATCATATCCTCCTCTGCTGCATCTGTTGAAAAGACAAATCTTTTCAAGAGACTTGGGGAAGAAGGGGTTAACTCTACCTGTGAGGCTCAAAAGAAGCCCCATGCTGGCATATGAGTACTATCATGCACACACACACGCACACACACACACACACACACACACACACACACACACACTGGTAGGTCCATCAGTATATCAGTATTTTCAGGCATCTTCCATGAGCTGTGAAATCTATACAGCAAAGTCTAGAACGGTGTGGGAAACAGGAGCAGAGCAGCTTGTCAACACTTCACCAGCTGTCTGACTTGTCTTCCACTGCCCAGTAGTAGATTTATGTTATCTCAGATGCTCTCTGAGCTGGAGGGACAGTGAAGGGATTAGAGAATCTACAAAGGTAATTTGAGCAGTCCAGCATCATGAAAATACTTCATTTAAATGCTAGTTTATTAGTAAGCGATGAGCACGCTTGGCCAGTACTGACATATATCATGTATTCTCCCTATTTTGTTTAAATAAAAATCAGTATTTATGAACTCTCATTTCTCCTTGCCCCTTCTGGTATATTCCTGTAGTGTCTAATGCCTCACGTTAAAGCTTCACTCCCCCCTATCTCTGGTGAGCTTTGGTGAGTATTACCAAGTAATTTTCTTATGTAATTCAACCAAGATAAAGATGATGAAGAAAATAGTGTTACCTTCAAGCTAGTATGGATATCTCTTCTGATAAAGGAAGATGATGGTCTTACCACCATCATGCAAAAGATTCTGCCTCTGGAGACAGGGGATTGTATTTCCTCTGACTTCCGAGTTTCCTCTGGCCTCCTAGTAAAGGAATTCCTTTCTAGGAAAAAAAGCATGCCATCAAATTGCAGAAGGCCAGCACATCCACATTGTTCCTGCTTAAAAACAGTTTTATAAAAACAGTTCTCCTAGCCATAGACTGATGATTCACATCCATAACCCTAACCATTCAGGAGTATGAGAGCAGAGGATCTCAGTTCAAAGCTCGCTGGGGCAAGAAGAGTTCATGAAACTTTTATCTCATTCACCACACAAAGCCTTTAAGAGAGTGGTGGGCCAAGCGGTACAGTGCTACCCTTGAACAAAAGAGCTCAAGGACAGGGCCCAGGCCTGGAATTAAAGCCTCATATTGGCATGCAAACACACACACACATACACACACACACACACACACACACACACACACACACACACACACAAAGCTAGAAGTGGGACTGTGGCTCAATAGTATAAGTTTAGTCTTTTTTCTGCATTTTTTAATTGTAAAAATGCTGTACAGATGGTTTACATTACATGAGCAAGGTAATGAATATATTTCCCATGGAGCATTGTTGCCTCCTCCTTTGTATTCCCCCTACCATTCCTTCCCTCCCACCTCAATTATCCCCCACCCACCCCGCCAAAGTTGTGAAGTTCGTTTTCAACTTAGTGTTTTGTACACCTCATTGTTACAATGGGTCGACCTGTACCCAAAAAATACAAACTTAAGTCATATGTGAAAAATTTCTCTGTGGGAAAATGTCAAGGCCCAGCATGCAAGCCCAAATATCAGTACACATTAAAAAACACTACTTTTAATAAGCTTTCCAGACATAACTGGTTCTCTTATTTTTTATGGTATTGAGGTTTGAACTCAGGGCCTCGTATTTTCTAGATACCCAGTCTACGATTGAGCAACAGCTGTGAAATTTTTGCACTGTTTGTGAGAGAGGGTCCATATCTTGCTCAGGTGTGCAACTGGATTTCAGTCCTCCTATTTTCCTCTCCCATCAGTGCTGGGATGAGAGGTGCGCACCACTATGCACAGCTTCTTCTGTTCAGATAAGGTCTCACAGAATTCTGATTGGGTTAGCCTGAAAACGCAATTTTCACTCTCTCAGCCTCCCGAAAAACTAAGCCTATACGTGCATATCACTATTCTTAGCTTATTGAAGCCCTAGATTTAATCACCAATACAAAAATTGAAAATGAAAATAAATTTAAATGGAAAGGCAGTATGGTAAGAGCAGGGAAAAGGGATGAATCAATGATCCTGGGCAGCTCCTCAAGTCCAATCAGGAAGCTTTATTTACTGACATTGGGAATAAAAAGAAACTGTGTAACAAGACAGGCTTGCCTGCTTTTCCTTAGCAACAAGACAGCCTTGCCTGTCTTTCTGCATTTATGCCAGAGCCAAAGGGCTCAGTAGACAATGACTAAGGAAGAAGTTAGAGCTCTTTTTGTAAGATGAAAAAGAACAAGCCTTGGACACGTCTGGAAACCAACAAAGCATCTGGAGCCTTAGACTCTTAGGCCTTTCAGAAACTACTATTCTAAAGAAACCAAATGTTCAGAGAGAAAGCTCTGAGGTGTGTAGATTCCATTATTCAACACCCAGACTTCCCAATGACACAATTCTTCCTGCCAACAATAGTCCTTCAGAGTGAGTCTCAGGGGTAAACACACTGTCCTCTGCTACCCACCAGATATTAGCCCACATCATGAGAGCATCAGGAGGTGCTCAGCAACCCAAGGAAGACGCTCAGAGGACCACACCTAATCTCGTGATGTACTCAGGCCTCCTAAAATCTAACAGCTGCCAGAAGGTGTCCTCAACCCTTCAAAAAGTTCAAGCTGTGATGCCCCGCTCTACAGCCCAAACTCCGGACCCAGTGTTAGCCCTGTTGAGTGACATGCAAGACAAGTAGGGCTCTCTGATAAATTTCTTAAAATCATCAGGCTCCGTGCCAGCATCCAGTTTCTTATCCTCTGGTGACAAAGCCTTGTGGTGATTCAAGACAGAAGCAGCCATGACCTCAACTCCATCTGCCATGGGCAGTTCAGCAAGCGTTTTTCTTTTGCTCCCTCAGGGGTTGGCTTTTATTTTTGGATAATCTCACAATCACTGTCTCCTAATATCACTGCCCTTAAGGGGCGACCCCCCACCCAACCAAAAAGTCAAACAATCTAGAGGTGTTTTCTTTGGACAAACCAGCCTATCCATGATCTCATTTCCAGAGCATCACCTTCCCTCAGAAGCCTTGGAAAGGGCATCTTCTCCCTTCGGCAGCAGGCCTCTAATTCCTCCCAAACCTGCTGACCACAGCAGCCTCTAGCATGCTGGACACTCCATGTCCAAGTTGAGAGAGCTGCTTTCCCCAAGTTCTTTGGCTGTGGAGATGCCAGGCAGTTTCTTGTACCTTCAGGTGGCCCATATTGAGGACTCTGCAAAGCCGTCCAGCAAGATTTCACCTACCAGCCTGCCCAGTGTGCAATCCTGGTGTTTGCTTGGTCTCTGGCTTCCCTAGATCTGTCCTGTTAGTAAACCTACAGATCCCCCTGCCAGTACCACCACTGAATTGCCCACCAAGAGCACTGAGTGCACCTGGTCTGTCTACTTTGGTCTTTGGGATTTTGCCCATCACCAGAATGGGGCCCTCTGGTGCAAACAGTTATAGGGGGATATTTCTGTGTAGCAAGCAAGTCTAGCTTTTCGTTTGGAAGCCAGCAGAATACTAGTGTAGGCTCATCACCTCTCCCCTGACAACCTGGACAGCACTGCCCCTCCCACCTCCATTGCCCACCCTGTGTTTAGGGGCCCCCTGAGCTCAGCTTCTGCTCCCTGAACCTGCCCATGTATTCTGGAAAGAGCCCAGAGAAGCCTTTGGTATCTGTTGTGCCCCAGAAGTCAGGCCACAGTGAGGCTTCTGTTGCCCACAGCCTTGCTCCTAGCACAATCACCAACAGATCAGTGTTCCCAGGATCCAACGCAAACCTCTGACTTGGGTCAAAAAAGAGGCTGTGCTTGTGCCACTCATAGTTACCGGTCAGCAGTCCTTGCACAGGGGAATCTGCTAAGGCCACCCCAGTAGCTGCAGGGACTCTGACATCAAGACAGGGGCAGGTACAACCATGCAGGCTGACTTGTAGTAGCTCCTCTTCCATGTGCATGGCATTTGAAGCAGAACATGGCAATGCAAAAGATCACAACACACACTAGGAGAACCTGATAAACAATAGTCCTGTGCTCAGAGACCTGACAGAGGTAAGAAAGAAAGAGAGAGACAGAGACACAGAGAGAGAGACAGAAAGAGAAAGGAGCTAGCTCTGCATTGTACCTGTTTCAATATCACTGCTGAGAAATGCATATTTTCACCAAGAAATAAAGTGGAAAACTTCTAACTCTAACCCTGCTGGAGTAGCTGGGATCAATCTAGACTTCTACCATAAACAATCACAAAAGTGGAAACTATGTGAAAAACAAACATATATATGTAAATGTAGGCATATAAATGTGTAGCCATACATATGTATATTCACATATACAATGTGAATATGTAATATATGTATAATATATAATGTATATATGTATAATGTACAGGGAGGAAAAAAGAAATACATAGTATTTGAAGGAGTAATGACCAAACCTTCCCAGTTTTGATTGAAAGCATGAACTCTTCTATGCAGGCACCTAGCAGCTCAAAACAGTCAATTAGCATAATTACACAGGTCCACACTAAGACACATTCTAAACAGTCAAATACAGAAAACCTCCCAAAGTACAGAGGCACAAATCACACGCAAGTGATCTTCAAAGAAACTAGATTAACTATTAGACAGCAAAGGCAACAAATTTAAAGTGCTAAAGGACATACCTAAAATCAAGCTTTCTAACCTTTCTACTTTCTCCAATGTGAGAGATGAGCTAAGTACCTACCCATGGCTTAGGCCTATAATTCTAATTACTTGGGAAGGTGAATTGTGAGGATTGTGGCTCAAAGCCAGTCTGGACCTCTAGGAGCAAGTTGTAGGATAGCTGTCCTTGAGAAGGACGGAGGCCTTTGTGCCGTATTTTTGCTGGAATAAGGCACAGTACAAGTTGGCCATCAAGAATGGATGCTATAAGTTAGTGTCTCCTCAGAAGCAATTTATAAGATGCAGTAGTCCTCTAGAAGGTCAGAGCACTTTGACTACTGTCCTAGTGGTTTCAGAAATGCCATGATAATGACCATGGCAAACTCAAACCCACCTGGAGTCCTTAGCAACAGTCTTTGAGGCCTAAGAGCTAGAGTGTCAATGCTGGCAGGCATTGTTACCTCACTGTCCCAGATTCTGATTGGTCCATTTCCTCCATGATGTCACTATGCCAGGTTGTGATTGTTCCATTGTGAGAGGTTATACAGGGTATATAGGAAGCCACTGTGTTCCAACTTATGTCAGTTAACAGGGCTGGGAGCTCTTGCTTGGTGACCCACTGGACTGACTCAAAGGTAAATTGATGATTATTTTGGTCACAGGGATGGTTTGTCGTTTGGATTTTGGTATTTCTTTTTACTTTTTCTGGGTTTTCCATTATTTTATTTAGATAATTTCAGGCAGACTTACTAGCTGCCACCGTACCAGCTCCTTGAAGGAGATATCAAACAATACCAGATGAAAGAGCTCATTGACCATGGTACCTATGGACAAGTACATCTGGCCAATCTGCACCTCACAGATATGGCGATGGCAGTACTGAGGTTTTGATTCAGAGGCTGGTGCTGGGCAAGCAAGTGCGCTACTCCTTGACCCTGGCCTCCAGTCCTTACTCTTCATTTTACTTTAGATGAGCTCTTATTGTATTATTTTGCTTGAGTTATCATCAGACTGTGATTGTAATGTATTTTCCTGCTGGAAAGCTGGCACCTACCTTAGATGGTTCAAACCTTTTTTGTCTTTTTATATTTTTTGTTAATATTTTTCTTATTGTTATAAAGATGGTGCACAGAGGGAGTACATTTATATGTCATTTTAACATTCAAAACATTATTTAAAAGAGTGAACATGCATAAAATCACTAAAATTTATCTCTAGAAAAAATGACGATCAGAATAAATGTTTTTGGAGGCTGGGTCAGTGGCATTTGGTGTTGTTCTCACTTCAGCTCTAGACAATGCTACATAGTTCCAAGACCGCATGCCCTAAAAAAAAAAAGGAAAAGTAAAAAATGATCCTTTAGGGCACAGCTGTGGAAGATTTGAAATACTCTTGTACATTTTATTGACCATTTGTACACTTCTGTGCTGATGGAAAGTGATATAGCGTTATGGAAGAATTTGAAACCATAACATAGCTACCATAACATAGCATTATCACTTGACCCAGGAATTCCATTGCTCATTGCATACCCAAAATAACTGAAAACAAAAGCTAGTAGTTTATATGCCAATTATAACATCAACAATGTTCACTATAGTCAAGAGTTGGAAACACCTGGAGTGTTTATCAGATGAATAGGTTTATGAAATATGAGGTATGCATAAATGGATTATGACTTATCCACAAAAAGGCTTCAATTAATATATGCCTGTCACAGATGGACACAAAAAATAATCTACTATTTATTTGAAATATATTGACTAAACCATTTCATAAGAGAAAATGGAAGATTAAAAATTTCTGGGGCAGGTCATTGGGGTGATCATTGCTCAATGATTGTGTGGATTCCATCAGTATCAAAAAGAAAGTTCACAAATAGAAATCATTGTTACATATCAGTGCGGATATAATTAATGTCACTGAATTTTATACCTTCATAGCAAACATGAGGCCCTCCGTTCAACCCCCAGCACATCCAAATAAAAGCTAAATCTTCATCTGTTACCTATCTAATGTGGTAGGTGCTGTTCTACTGATTTGACTGTATTCCTCAAAGGAACTCTGGTATTTATTCATGCTTTTACACATAATCAATTATTTGAATATTGACATTAAGTTTTAAAGGAAACCTTTAGTAAAATGAGGGCAGTGCCTACAGTTCTAAATCAAGACACTAAAGTAGGAAGATCCCTAGGGATACTGTCAAGGCTGTATAGAGAGGTTATGTCTAAATCCCCATGCTAGCTGCTGAAACTGGAGGGATAATTGTTTGTAAGCAATTACAAGTGAGATATAAGTGAGAGTTAAGTTTCTGATCACATTAGATTTTAGTCACATCATCTTGGATTTAATATTTACATGAAATTTTAAAAATTTCCTTTTCCCCTTACTCTCAGTATGTCATATTGAAACTTTGTACAATGTTCTTGTTTTCTACATTTAAAAAGAAACATAGTTTTCCTTTGTATCATATTAAACATAACTTTTTTTCTGTATTACGATTAAATTATATATTTTTTTAAAGTTTTTATGTTTCTTTTTCTGCATGTGGGAAATGGCCACTGTCTCAACTACTCAGTTGAGACAGAGCTGCTCAGTTCTTCCAATTGAGCCATAGCTCAACTTCCAGCTTCTTTCTTTTTGAAGTCTCATGAAAAGCCCAGCACAACTAAGGAGGCTGAAATCTGAGGATCTTTGTTTGAAGTCAGTCTGAGCAGCAAAGTCCGAGATTCTTATTTCCAATTAATCACCAAAATTTGGAGGTTGTAGAACTCTGGCCTTGAGTGAAACAGGGCAAATTCAAGCCCTTGCACAGGTAATTACACACACAAGTCTCATGGACTTTCTTGCTTGGACTGGCTTTGAACTGCAGCCCTTAGAATTCAGCCTGCTGGGTAGCTATTATTTATGGAAATGAGAAAACAGCCTGTGACTTATTTTAATAATATTTTTAATCAGCTCTTTCTTGTCTTCAACTTCAATGCTTTTTTATTTTGCTCAGTAGACCTGATCTCTGGGCCATATTGCTGTTTCTTAGCTATTTTTATGATGGGTAGGAGTGAACTCTGGGCCTGGGTGCTGTCTTTGTGCTTTTCAGATTAAGGCGAATGGCCACAGTGCCACTTCAGGTTTTCTGGTGGTTAATTGGACATAAGAGTCTCATGAACTTTCCTGCCCAAGCTGGCTTTGAACCATGATCTTCATATCTCAGCCTCCTGAGTAGCTAGGATTGCAGGCAATAGCCACCAGCGCCCTTCAGTTTCCTAGCTTTTTTGACTCAAGTAAGTTTTACAACTTCAACCACAGCACCATTTCTAGCGTTTGCCTGGCTTATTAGACTTAAGATTCTAATGTAGGGGTTGGGAAGGTGGCTCAGTGATAGAGTGCTTGCCTTGCATGCCTTAGGCCCTGGGTTCTATTCCTCAGCATCACATAAGCAAAAAGAAAAAAGCCGGAAGTGGTGCTGTGGCTCAAATGGTAGAGCGCTAGCCTTGAGCTGAAGAGCTGAGGGGCAACGCCCAGGCCCAGATTTCAGGCCCCACGACTGGACCAAAAAAAAAAAAAAGATTAAAAAGATTCTATTGTACTTTTCTGGGTAGTCTGGCTTCCAAACATGATCCTCAGATTTCAGCTTTCTGAGGTGCTCCAATTATACACATGAACCACAAACCCATTGCTCATTTAAAAACATTAATATGTTCCTTTTCCACGTTTTCTTTTTAAAATTTTCCTTGTTTCTTATGTTTGCATATGTGCAATTCCTGGGGCTACGAATCAGGGCCTGGTTACAATGCCAGAGCTTTTTCTTCAAGACTAGTGGCTTACTACATGAGCTAAAGTATACCTTATGGCTATAATTATTTTGTCCTGGTGCTTGAATGAAGGCCCTGGGTGCTATCCTAGAAAGTGATTGCCAAGTTTGCCACTTGAGTCACAGCTCAACTCCAGGATTTATTTTTTGGAAATTCTTGGTAGTTAATAGGACTTAACTGTTTTATGCAAAGCCCAGCATGAATCATGGCTGAAATCTGAGGATCATGGTTCAAAGCCAACCAGGGCAGGAAAGCTGATGAGGTTTTTAGGTCCAATTAATCACTGAAAACCTGGGAGTGGAGGAATTTTATCCTTAAACAAAACAGCACAACTTTAAGCCACAGGATGGCACATTGATGCCTCATGGACTTCCTTGTATGGGTTAGCTTTGAACCAGGGTCCTCAGATTTCAGCCTCTCTTCATCCGCTCTGCGTTGTAAATTTTATTGGTCTTGTGGCTTGACCTCTGACACTTGGGATTAAATTTTAGCTTTTATACTCAAGGCTGGTGCTTTACCACCTCAGCCACAGTTCAAGGCTTTGTGTTGTGTAGCTGGAGATGAGTCTCAAGCATGTTCCTGCCCAGGCTGCCTTGACACTGCAATTCTCAGATGTCAGCCTCTTGTGTAGTAAGGATTGAACACATGACCAGCAACATTTGGGTCATTTTTAAAACTTTAATATAGGCTTGCTTAAACCTTTTCTTATTTTTTATCTTTTGCTTGTCCTGGGAGTAGACACTGAAGCTCAGATGCTGTCTCAGGGCATATATGGGACTAACCACAAAAACGGTCTTTTAGGGGGAGGTTAATTGAAGAGAAGAGAATCATGTAGAGCTAGACCAGATTCAGGAGGCTGAAAATTGAGGTAAGTCCATGATATTCTTTTCTCCAATTAACAACTAAAAAAACTGACAGTAGAAGATCATTGATCAAAACTGCAAATTCAAGCACCAGGAGTGGCACACACACACACACACACACACACACACACACACACACACACACAGAATTCTTATGAACTTGTATACTTGTGCTAAGCTTTAAACAGTATCCTTAAATTTCTGCCTGAGTACCTAGAATTACAGATGTGAGCCACCAATTATTGGCTCATTGAAACCTCTGTTATTGGCTCTTTCTTCTCTTCTTCTATCCTGATTTCTACTTATCTCATTCCTGTTGGTCCTGGTCTCGAACTCATGCAAGGCCTGGCCTGATTCAGGAGGCTGAAATCTGGCCATCATGGTTTGAAAGTGGCCTGAGCAGAAATGTCCACGAAACTCTTACCTTCAGTCAACAAAAACCTATCCCCAGTGTGGCCACCACACACAAAACAGTCTCCTGGAATTTCTTGATTAGGTTTTCCTTTACACTGGATCACATAATTTAGCCTCCTGCATTTCTAGAGTTACAGACATGAGACAATAGTCCTAGATTCTCTACTTCCAACCATTTAGTTTTCTTATTGTGATCCTGATGCTGGATCTCAAAAACAGGGCACTGTTTCATAGGTTTTTCACTCAAGGATGGTGCTTTCCAACTACAGCCACATCTTAATTTCTGACTTTTTGCTAGTTAGTTGGAGACTTATGCACTTCCCTGCCCAGGCTGGCTATGAAAAACAACCTTCAGATTTCAGCCTTGTGAGTCAATAGGATTACACATATTGACCAAAAACTCGTGCATGGCTCATTTTGAAACTTTAATTGGACTTTCTCACACCTTTTTTTAAAAATTCTTTTTCATAGTCTTCGGGCTTGAACTCAGGGCTTCGGCACTGTCCCTGTTACAACTAAAGGTGAGAACTCTACTACTTCAGCCACAGTGCCACTTCCAGCCTTTCGTATTTATGAGGTACTGAGGAATTCAAACATGCTAGGAAAGCACTCTATCACTAAGCCACATTCCTAGCCATTCTTATGCCTTTTAATTTTTATTTTTATTTCCATTTGTATGCTGGTCCTGGGTCTACAAATTAACGCAGGTAGTCACGGAGGATTTAATTCAAGACTAGCACACTAAGACATGAGCCACAGTACAACGTGTGGTTATTTTTTGTTTTGTTTTAAGTAGCTACTTAGAGTTGAGTCCATGAAGTCTCCTACCTGAGCTGGCTTTCAACTATGATCCTCAGATTTGAGTCTCCTGAGTAGCTACTATCACAGCTGTGTGCCACCATTGCTTGGCTCATTTTGAACTCTGAAATTGGCTTTCTTCTCCAACCCTTTTCTACATTTATTTATTTTATTCTTTGTGTGTGTGTTGGTACTGAGCTTAATATCAAGGTCTGGATGCTGTCCCAGAAATTATTTTCTTATTTCTGCCATTGGAGATACAGCTCAATCACCAGGTTTTATTTTTCTTCTTTTTGGTGGTTAATTGGAGATAAGAGTCTCATGTAAAGTGTGGCAAGACTCAGGAGGCTGAAATCAGAGGATTGCAGATTGAAGCCACCCTGGGCAGGAAAGTCCATGAGACACTTTTCACCAACTAACTACCAAGAAACTGGGAGTGGTAGAACTCCTACAAAAATTCAAGCCCTATGTTGGCACACACACAGAAAAAAAGTTCGGTGGACTTTCCTGTTTGGTCTAGTCTTTAAATGGTATCTTCAGACTTCAGCCTCCTGAATAGCTAAAAATATAAGAATGAACCACCAGCCCCAGACTTATTTTTAAATCTCAAATAGTCATTTCTTCTCTTCTTTCAGCTTTCTTTTTGGTCGACTTTGAGCTGAATTATGGACGTGTTTCCCAGGTTTTTCACTAAATTTCAGTACTTTACAACTACTATCACACTTTCATTTACAGTGTTTTCTGGGTAGTCGGAGATAATTTCAATAACTTTCCTGCCCAGGCTGGCTTTGAGTTGTGATTCTCATATTCCAACTACGTGAGTTGCTAGGAATATATAAATAAACCAAAAATGCCTAGTGCTATTTGAAACAATAACTTTCTCTTTCTCCATCTTTCACCATTTGTACTCCTTTTTTATTTCTTTTTGCAAGTGTCTGTGTTGGGGTCTCAGCACCAGGGCCTGTGTGCTGTCCCAGAGCTTTCTGTTTAAGACTAGTACTTTACCACATGTGCCAAAGCACAGCTAGTGGAAAATTTTAGTGACAAATGAAACAGGAGTCTCATGGATTCTCCTACTTGGGCTGGCCTTCAACCATGATCCTCAGATTTCATCCCCTTGAGTAGCCGATAGCACATCTGTGAGCTACCAATGCTTTATTTATTTAAACCTCTGTCATTGTCTCTTCCTTCTGTACGTCTAACCTCCTTTTCTTTAATTCTTCTGTGATTTCCTGGGGTTTGAAGTCAGGGCTTTCTTGCTATCCCAGAAGGTGATTGCCCAGTTCTGCCACATGAGCCACAACTCAATTCCCAGGTTTTCTTTTCTGTTTGATAATTATTTGGAGATGAGTCTGAGGCAAAACATAGCATGAATCAAGCCAGCCTGGGCAGGAAAATCCATGAGACTAAGACCTCCATTTAACCACTAAAAAGCTGGGAGTGGTAGAGCTCTATTCTTGAACAAACCAGCACAAGTTCAAAGATGGCACACACAAGGTTCAGGATGGCATGCAGATGCACACACGCACAAACAGAAAGTCAAATTGATTTTCTTGCTTGTGTTAGCTTTGAATTGTAGTACTAAGATTTCAGTCTCTTTTCTTACACTCTCCTTTGTATTGATTGTTTTTTCACTCTTGTAATTTTTTTTAATTGTGAAAATACTGTACAGAGGGGTTACAATTACATGAGCAAGATAATGAGTACATTTCTTATCAAGCATTGTAGCCTCCTCTTTAGTTGCCCCTTCCCATCCCATCCTCCCCTCATCCCCCACCCAACCCTCCTAGCCCCACCCACCAAAGTTGTAAAGTTCGTTTTCCACCTAACGATTTGTACGTCTCATTGTTGCTATCGGTCCACCTCTATCCCTATTTAAACGATATGTTTTTTCCCTACACATCCACAAATTATAAGAACATCAAATACAGCGAAAGCAGGGGTTATACCGTGGGGGAGGGACATAGAAAGCAACAAAGAGATAATCTTATAAATGTGTTAGTAACAATCACATGAAAGAAAAAAAAACATTTGAATACATGTCTTAGGGTTCATTTCTCTAACATCAACTTATCTGACCATTTCTGCTTGACTCAGACATATACTAGCTATTGCAAATAAGTGAAACCATGGGACCTATGTTTCTTTGGGCCTGACTAACTTCACTTAATATAATTTTTTCCAAGGCTTTCCATTTTCTAACAAATGGGGCAATGTCATTCTTTCTGGTGGGGGCATAGAATTCCATTGTGTATATATACCACATTTCATAGATATATTCATCTACTGAGGGGCATCTGGGTTGGAAAGATCAACATCGAGAAAATGGCAATACTTCCCAAGGCTATCTACAAATTTAATGCGTTACTTATCAATATTCCAACCTCATTTTTCAAGGAAATAGAAGAGACAACCCAAAAATTCATATGGAACAATAAAAGACCACGAATAACAAAAAACGATCTTCAACAGAAAGAACACTGCTGGAAGAATATCAATACCAAATTTCAAACTCTAATACAAAGCCATAGGAATCAAAACAGCTTGGTACTGGCACAAGAACAGACCTCAGGACAAATGGAATAAAATTGAAAACCCAGAAATGAACCTACAGACCTATAGCCATCTATTCTTCGATAAGGGAGCTAAAAAAAATAGAATGGAAGAAAGACAGCCTCTTCACTAAATGGTGCTGGCAAAATTGGTTAACTACTTGTAGAAAACTAAAGCTAGATCCTTATTTATCACCCTGCACCAGAATCAACTCCAAATGGATCAAAGACCTCGGAGTCAAAGCAGACACTCTGAAAACTTTACAAGATGGAATAGGATAAACCATAGGTCTCAGACCGAATTTTTCTTAATTGATTGTTTTTATTTGCAATTTTTAGTGGTCCTGCAGCTTGAACTCTTGCTCTGGGGACTGTTTCCTGGTTTTTTCACTAAAGGCTGATGCATTTCCACTCCAGCCACAGCTCAAGGCTTTGTTCTAGGTAGCTGAAATAAGAGTCTCAAGCATGTTCCTGCCCAGGCTGATTTGATACCACAAACCTCAGATGTCAGTCTCTTGTGTAGTGAAGATTTTACACAGGCCAACAACCCTTGTGTCATTTTAAAACTACCTTCTTTTGTTTACTTTTTATTTTTGCATGTGTGTGCTATTCCTGGGTCTACTCATTTTGACTCATATTCTCCCCCAGGAGTTTTTATTCAAGACTATCCTCTATTACATGACACACACCATAACATTTTGGCGTTTTTGGAGGGGGATTGATTAATTACAGACAAGATTTTCATGGGCTCTTCTGCCTGGGCTGGCCATGAACCATCATCCTCAGATTTCAGCCTCTTGAAAAGCTAGTATGTATGAGCCACCAATGCTTGATTAATTTAATGCTCTGTCACTTGCTTTTCCTTGGTTAAATCTATTCTTCTTTACTTTATTTCTTCTGTGTGTTTTCTGGAGCTTGAACTCAGGATTTGGGGACAGTCCTAGAAAATATTTCCCCAGTTCTGCCACTTAAGCCATAGTTCAACACCCAGTTGAGTCAGGTGGCTGAAAACAGAGGACCAGGTTCCAAAGCCAGCCTGGGAAGGAAAGTCCATGACATTCTTATCTCCATTTCACCACCCAAAAGCTGGGAATGTGAGGGCACTAGGAAAAGGATGGTACACAAACACATACATCAAACATACAAACACACACACATTCATGCACCCATACACACACACACACACACACACAAAGTGTCCTGGACTTTGCTTCTTGGTCTGGCCTTGAAACTTGATCCTCAGGTTTCTGTCTCCTGAGTAGGACTACAGATATGATCAACAACACCAGGCTTATGTTTAAATTTACAATTGGCCTTTCTTCTCTCCTCCTACACTTTTTTAGCACTAGGAATTGACCTCTGGGTCAACCTTTTGTTTTTTAGCTTTTGCACCAAATACAGTGCTTTACAACTACAATCATATCTACACTGGGTAGTTGGGGTAAGAGTTTCATGTACTTTTCTGACCAATCTAGGTGTAAACCTTGAATAACTAGGAATACACATATGAACCAAAACCCATGCTCATTTTGAAACTTTAGTTTTCTCTTTTCCCATTTTTTTAGTTTGTGCTTTTTTGTTTTTTTGAAACATGTGTCTAGGAATTCAACTTAGAGCTTAGGTGATGTTCTAAGCTTTCTGGCTAAGATTAACACTCAACTACATGAGCCAAAGTACAGCTTGTAGCTTATTTTTGGTGGAAATTTGAAATATGAGTCTCATGGTCTCTCCTGCCTGAGCTGGCCATGAACCAAGATCCTTAGATTTCAACTTGATGAGTACCTTGTATATGTGAGCAACCAATGTTTGATTCATTTCAACTGCTCTCACTGACTCCTTTTGTACTTCTATCCTCCTTTTATTTCTTTCTTTGTCCTGGGGCTTGAACTCAGGGCCTCAGTGTGGTCCCAGAAATGTTTTCCCAGTTCTGCCAGTTGAACCACAGCTCAACTCTAGGTTTATTTCACCCCTGTTTTCGTGGTTAATTAGAAATGCATATCATGCAGAGCCAGATCAAACTGATGAGTCTGAAATCTGAGGATCAAAGTTTGTACCAGTCTGGGCAGGAAAGTCCATGATATCTTCCAATTATAACCACTAAAAGTTGAGATTAATTGAGCCTTGACCAAATCAGTACAAGTTCAAGCAACAGGACTCACACACAACATACATACATACATACATATAGACACAAACAAACACACACACAGAGACACATACACACACACAAATTTT
>NW_024872254.1:0-23663 GCF_019054845.1 Dipodomys spectabilis | reverse complement strand
ACATCACATTCTCTGACTTTTTCCGCTTGACTCATACCTATACTAGATATTGCAAATAAGGGAAACCATGGGACCTATGTTTCTTTGGGCCTGGCTTACTTCACTTAATATAATTTTTTCCAAGCCTTTCCATTTCCTAACAAATGGGGCAATGTCATTCTTTCTGATGGAGGCATAGAATTCCATTGTGTATATATACCACATCTTCTTGATCCATTCATCTACTGAGGGGCATCTGGGTTGGTTCCATATCTTAGCTATGGTAAATAATGCTGCAATAAACATAGTTGTGCTGGTAGCTTTAGTGTGGCCTTGTTTGTGATCATTTGGGTAAATGCCCAAAAGTGGGATTGCTGGGTCATTGGGGAGCTCTATGTGGAGTCTTTTGAAGAACCTCCATACTGCTTTCCAAAGTGGTTGAACAAGTTTGCATTCCCACCAACAATGAAGTAAGGTTCCTTTCTGTCCACATCCCCTCCAGCATCTGTTGTTGTTAGAGTTCTTGATTTTTGCTGTTCTAACTGGAGTGAGGTGATATCTCAATGTTGTTTTGATTTGCATTTCTTTTATGGCTAGGGATGTTGAACATTTCTTCATGTGTCTATTGGCCATCCTTCTTTCATTTTTTTATATATAAAGTGTAATTGATTTTCTTAAACGAGACAATTCAACAACAAGTAAGTTCAAAAGAATTGTGAAATTTTGCAACCATGTATTTCTTACATAAGCACACATTTAACAATAAAGTCAAGATTGACATGCCAAAAACAAAATAATTTCAGATATTTGTTGTTCATGAGATGTGTAGGAGGAGGAATTCAATTATTCTACACAAGGCACCTGTCATAATGATCATTGCAGCAAATGTTAAGCTTTGTTAAAAGTTTTAATGTTTTAAATATCTTTCATTTTGGGATTTGCTTATATGGCAAAATTAAGACTGTTTGGCAGGTCATAAAATTTTCCGATAAAGTATATAGTATTTCTGGTAGCATGTACTAGTATGTATGTACATTTCAGAGTTTATAGAAACTTTACTAATGAGAAGTTACAAAGACTGTGTAAAGAAGTAGAGTGAAGAGTTAAGATTTTAAGTACACAGTTTCTCTTAAATCTTTAGGGCTCCCTTACGTTATATGTTAATGATGAATAAATAATGATATAAGCCACATACAAATGATGAGATGAACTATAAATAGTAACCTTAGTGGGTAAATTTAAAGGCTACTCATAGCTTTATCCAGTTTTAAATGTACAGGAATATGAGAAAATATTAAAATCTACTATATACTCTTCAAATAATCAGAGCCTTGGTAATTGTTTTGTTTTTATTTTAGTAATCATTAATATATAATTATTGTTTTCTTTATTTGTAGCATTTTTTCCTTGTTGTAATATAATACAGCTTTTTGTGAGTCGTGATTAAGAGGTACTTTGAGAATATTATTGGGCTGGCCACACCATTTTTCATAGGTCCATGTAAATTTAGAAAGAGCAAAACTAAAAATAAAATATTGATTAAAAATTATATCAAGTAGAGTCTGAATCAGGAGTGTTGATAAATATCCATACCTAAAATCTTATCCCTAGTCTGAAGTAGTGGTATTACAGAGTTGAGGCCACAAAATTGAGAAACTGTGCTTTGTTTTGCTTTGTTTTTTGCTTTGGTTTTGTTGGTTGTGGGGCTTGAACTCTGGGTATTGGGTACTGTCCCTCAGCTCTTCAGCTCAAGGCTAGCGTTATCACTTGATCCACAGCACCACTTTCATCTTTTTCTGCTTATGTCGTGCTGAGGAATGAAATCCAGGACCTCATGCATGCAAGGCAAGCACTCTACTACTGAGTCACCTTTCCAGCTCCTGAGAAACTGTGATTTTAAAAATCATCTGAACAATATTTGCTTTCTGCTTTTGGGTATATAGTGAAATATGTGAACACATTTTTATATTTTTGTGAACTGTCATACTTCTAAATTTATACTAACTGCAGAAAATTTATCCTTTTCAAAGTCAAGAAATATTTCTGAGAGTTTGCTTCTGTGAAGAATGTTTTTGCATTTATAATTTCTTCTGAGCCATTTTTATTTATTATCAAAATCACTTTATTTTTTATGTTGATAAGTTATCATATATCAAATACCTTCAAAAGTACATGTAGTGTCTCAAGATAGCAGTATGAATATTCTCATACACCTCTTGTTTATCTGTTATGCACGTTAATATTATGATATTTTTCTCTCTTTCACTCTCTCTCATTTCTGCTCTTTCTCTTTCATGCTCCATGTCTGCTACTTAGAATTTCTGCTGGTCTACTATTATCCTTCAGGATCCACTGGTTTTGTGGGAACATGATATGGACCATCAGTTACCCTTGCATTCTTTAAGAGTTATAACAGTGACATGAAATTATTCTTTGCCATTCTAAATGGCAAAACAACAGATCTAGGAATTCCTTTTCACTTTTAGTACTATTATAACTTTTATCTCATATGAATAATTGGGACTGATATTATACTTTTAGCCTGGGACCTAAATGTTCTTTTTCTTTTACAAACAACCTTTTTCTTTTATTATCAGTAAGTAACAAAAACAAAGCTATCCTATGGGAAAGTGGCTGAAGTTGTTCACAGGGATGAAAAACAAGTTAATGGGGGAAGTGAGTACAAAGGATACCCTTCATAAAGCACAGATCCTTAGAGTAGTTTATCATGTACATTTTGTGATAAGGACAACGTGCTGGGAACTCTAGATTATGCACATATATTTATATATGTATATTTATTTATATATGCATATATGTGTATATCGGCCCATATATGTACACATGAATGTCACTGTACACACAAATACACACATACGTACACACATGTACACATGCACAAATGGAAAAAGACACATAGATATAGCCAACACAAGTTTCACTAGTTGTTGAATATGCCTTAGACAGAATGCTTGGAAAAAAATGTGTTGAAGATGTATTCGTCTCTAAGAGTTCTTTTACCACTCCTCTTATCTCTTCCAACTGGTAAGTTTAGAGAGATTCGACTTGAAAAGTGCAGTACAAGTGATAGCAAGTCACTCGGAAATCTCAGTAAGTATTGCTCATATGGTGTCTCCCTGCTCCCCATGGAATGCTTGCTCTTGTAGACACACTCAACATCCAAAGTAGTAGGACAATATCCTTGTTAAGAATAAAGTTATAAGGCTTTAAATGGCATCCTTCCTTGGGCTCTTTTCCAAAAGCGAGCATCAATTCCTAAGCAGATGAGTGACTCCCCAGAAGACTGGAGCTCAGATCAAAATTTAACCAACCCATATGAAAAGTCTAAAGTGAGCAGTTCTGACTGAGGTCATACAGATGTCCTGGCCACGAATATGAGAAAAAAAGAAAGTTTTTTATGTATTAAAATTTGAGAATAATTTGTAACCTGTCAATAAATGTGTAGAACACAATTATACCAACTGACAAAAGATGATGTGCATTTCATTAATTGCTTTTGGACTTGGAAAGTGTTTTTAAGTGTGTCTACACAAGTAGAATCAGCATGAAACAAGCCAGCATTTCTTCATTTAAGATGCAAGGAAAGGATACAGGTTGACCCATTGTAACAATGAGATTTGAAAGATACTATTAGAGGGGGGTAGACGGAGGTGTTTGGGATGTGTGAAGGTAAGGAATAGTAGGAGAAAACAAAGGAGGTGGTAACAATGCTCAATAAGAAATGTACGCATTGCCTTACTTATGTAACTATAACCTCTCTGTACAGTACTGAGCTTCTTCAGTAAAAGTGCTGGCAAAATTGGTTAATCACTCATAGAAAACTAAAACTATATCCTTATATATCATCCTGTACTGAATCAACTCCGAATGTATCAAAGACCTCAGAGTCAAAGCAGACACCCTGAAAACATTACAGGATGGAGTAGGACATACCCAAGGTCTCCTGTGCAGAGGATGAAATTTTCTTAATAGAGACCCAGAAGCACAAGAAATCAAAGAAAGTTTGGACAAATGGTATTGTATGAAATTGCAGAGCTTCTGCATGGCAAAGGACACAGCTAGCAAGATCAATAGAAAGCCCATTGATTGGGAGAAGATCTTCACTAGCCATACAATAGAGAAGGATCTCATATCTAAAATATACTTGGAATTCAAAACATTAAATCCCCCAATAACAAATCCTCAAAGACACAACTGCCCAATAAATAAGTGGGCTAAAGAATTCAAGGCAATCTTCTTTGAAAGGAAAAGAAGGAAGGCCAATAGACACATGAAGAAATGCTCAACCTCCCAAGCCATAAAAGAAAAGCAAATCAAAACAACATTGAGATACCACCTTACCCCATTTAGAATGGGTAAATCAAGAACTCTAATAACAACATATCCTTCAGGGGATGTGGCCAGAAGGGAACCTTACTGCATTGTTGGTGGGAATGTAACTTGTTCAACTACTTTGGAGTAGTATGGAGTTTCCTCAAAAGATTCCACCTAGAACTATGGAATCAACCCAGATGCCCCTCAGTAGATGGATGGATCGAGAAAATGTGGCATTTAACCAAGTCCTAATCTTAGATAGGGAAATGGTTTGGATAGAATGATAGGACAGAGACTACAAAAAAATGAACAAGAAAAAATGGAAAAACCAAAATTTAAATTTAAGTAGTGAAACACTTAAAAATTATGTAAGTTTAAACAAATGATATTGAGAAAAGAAAAGGATAAGATGAGACGAAGGGATGGATTGAAAGGAGAAATGAAAACTAAAAAATAAAAATTCTTAAAATTAGTTACTTGAAAATTATATACATATGAAGTGATAATACTGCTATTAAAGAATTTAAGCCTAAGAGGTTGTGAATTGAGTAACAATTTTCTGGATTAAATGTGTACAAAATGGGGTATAAGGTCTAATAATCGATGACGGGTATACATCTGGGAATGAGCCGAACAGCAATTTAGTCACGCAAAAAAAGAAAGAAACAGAAAAAATATGAAAAGAATACTTAAAAAGGACCAAAAGTTCAGAAGAGTTAAAAAAAGCACACACACACACACACACACACACACACACACACACACACACACACACACACACACACACACATGTATACACTTAAAATAAAAATTATGGGAGGAAAATAAGATTAATAGAAAACAATTTTAACAATTAAAAAAATTTTAAAAGTTCACATAAGAGTTCTTTGATTGCAACAATGAAATGTACAATTCATTATGTCGAAAAACGAACTTAACAATTTTGGTGGTGGGTGGGGGAAGGATGGGGTGGGGGGAGGGGGAAGTATGGGAAGGGATGGGAAGGGGAAACAACAAGGAAGCAACAATGCTTGATAAGAAATATACTCTATATCTTGCCCATGTAATTGTAACTCCTCTGTACTGTATTCTCACAATAAAAAACTAAACTAAATTAAAAAAAAAGAGTTCATTGATATTTGGGGGGGGGGTGTATTGGGGCAATAGGATGATTGTGTATCTCCCGTGTCCATAACCACTCTCTTGGTGGAGTCTCTGGTCTGCTTGTGGTGTTTGGTTTTCCAGTGGCTTGATTGTTTCTTAAGTCAGTATTTGAGCAGGCAGAAAAATGCTTTGCATAACCCATTGTTTTGTGATCCTTCTCCCAGGCTAGTTCAGTGGGAGGTAGATTTGCTTTGAGTATCCCAAAAGGGGGAGATGGGAATTTCCTCTAGTTTGAAGATGCTGTGCTGAGACTAGATTATGGGTAGAGTTGAGGCCTTTCAGCAATCAGTAGCTTTTCCTTGCTGGGCTAGCTCCTGAGACTCTCAGAGAGTCCAGCTGGGAGCCATTCTCAGGGTTTATGTTTACTGAGTTTCAATTGTTTGTCTAGGCTGCTGTAGGGAGGGGCAGCCTCTGGCTCTGTTTACCCTGTGGTGAAAGTCACTCCTCTGGGGGCAGATTTTTCTTTGTCTGGGCTGGTTGACTTTTCCCTGGGTAAAGCTGAGCCTGGCAGGTCAGGGCAGATTCCTGTGACCTGCTAAATGACTCTTCTGTTTGCTTCCAAGGCCTGAGTTGGAGCTAGTTGCTCAACTGGGCCTTTGTTAGTATCAAAGATGGAGATCTCCAGTGGTAGGGAACATGCAGCCTTCCCTCCTCTGCTCCCTGAGAAGAAATGAGGAGATCTGGGTTCTACTCATACTAGAGTCTTGTTCCTGGACAGTTTCTGGTCTGTGATCTGCAGGATGAATATATCTGCTCCTTGTCAGTTCTTGCTTCTGTTGCGTAGAATCCACGTGTTCGCCACATCTGGAGCCTTTGTCCCAGATTCTCTGTGTAGTTATGGCTGCTATGAGTGTCTCTGCTACCAACCCTGCCACTGCAGCCATGGCTAGCTGCATGTGTTCAGATCTGTTTCTTTGCTTGGATTTTCCCTCTCTGTCCAAACTCTCTCTATTGAGATGACACACTTGGTGTGACTCTGTAGCCTAAGACTGTTCACTGGAATACTAAAACGCTTTCTATAGGAGAGCTTGTTTAGCCTTCAGCTTCTCTTCTTCCATCTTCCTCCGAATCTCATGATTTTTTTATGAGTGTTATTTTTTTTAGGAAAAATTGTCATTGGTGTTTATATTTTGTGTTGGCATACAATGAGCCTACTATAGCCTTAATTTGATAAAATAAAACTCTCTGGCTGGGCAACGGTGGCTCATGCTTGTAATCCTAGCTACTCAGGAGGCTGATATATGAGGATCTCAGTTCAAAGACAGCCCAGGCAGGAAAGTCTGTGAGATTTTTATCTCCAATAAGCCATTAGAAAACCAGAAGTGGCGCTGTGGCTCAAGCGGTAGAGCGATCACCGTGAGCTGAAGAGTGTAGGACCAGTGCCGAGGCCAAGTTCAAGCCCCAAGATTGACCAAAGAAACAAAATAAAACAACAACAAGAAAACAAAAACTCTCTGATTCTATGACAGCATAAATTTTGTGGGTAATGGTTAAGACCAAGTTGCCATTCTAAAAAAACATATATATCACCCCAAAAAAGAGGCACAATAGGAAATATATAGCAGGAAACTTATAAATTTTAATGGACTAACAGTCTGTCAGTTTGTTTTAACTTTTTTATCAAAAATGAAAGTAATAATTGATAATATTACATTAAGACATTTAAATTTCTTTTTTTTGGATTTGTGGATTATTTATTTTTTACTTTAGATGATAACCCAGTAATACTTATTCATTTTCTTTTTTTAAAATTTTGTTTATTTTATTTTATTGTATTTTATTTTTTGTGAACATATTGTACAGAGAGGTTACAATTACACGGGTAGGATAATGCGTACATTTCTTGTCAAGCATTGCAGCCTCCTCCTTTGTTTACCCTTCACATCTCTTCCCAGCCACCCCCCCAACCCCACAGAATCCACCCCCCCCTGCACACCCCGTCCCCCCTGCACCAAAGTTGTAAAGCTCATTTTCAACATGACAACTTGTACTTCTCATTGTTGCAACAGGTCCACCTGTATCCTTAAACGACTTGTTTTTCCCCATCTCCTCCACAAGTTATACTGACAACAAATATAATGAAAGCAGGGGTTAGATTGTGGGGGAGGGACATACAAAGCAACAAAGAGATAATCTTATAAATGCATTAGAAAAAATGCATGAAAGAAAAAAACATTAAAATACATATCTAAGGGTTCATTTTCCTAACATCACATTATCTGACCTTTTCTGCTTGACTCATACATATAATAGATATTGCAAATAAGGGAAACCATGGGACCTGTGTTTCTTTGGGCCTGGCTTACTTCATTTAATATAATTTTTTCCAAGTTTTTCCATTTCCTAACATATGGGGCAATGCCATTCTTTCTGATGGAGGCATAGAATTCCATTATGTGTATATACCACATTTTCTTGATCCATTCCTCTACTGAGGGGCATCTGGGTTGGTTCCATATCTTAGCTATGGTAAATAATGCTGCAATAAACATAGTTGTGCTGTTAGCTTTAGTGTGGTCTTGTTTGTAAACATTTGGGTAAATGCCCAAAAGTGGGATTGCTGAGTCATAGGGAGTTCTATGTGAAGTCTTCTCAGGAACCTCCATACTGCTTTCCAAAGTGGTTGAACAAGTTTACATTCCCACCAACAATGAAGTAAGGATCCCTTCTGTCCACATCCCCTCCAGCATCTGCTGTTGTTAGAGTTCTTAATTTTTGCCATTCTAACTGTAGTGAGGTGGTATCTCAATGTTGTTTTGTTTTGCATTTCTTTTATGGCTAGGGATGTTGAGCATTTCTTCAAGTGTCTATTGGCCATCCTTCTTTCTTCTTCAGAGAAATTTCTCTTTAAATCTTTATCACACTTATTTATTGGGCAGTTGTTTCTTTGAGGATTTGTTGTTGGGGAATTTAATTTTTCGAGTTCCAAGTATATTTTAGATATGAGACCCTTGTCAGTTGTATGGCTAGTGAAGATCTTCTCCCAATCCGTGGGCTTTCTATTGATCTTGCTAGCTATGTTCTTGGCCATGCAGAAGCTCTGCAACTTCATGCAATCCCATTTGTCCAACCTTTCTTTGATTTGTTGTGTTTCCGGGTCTCTATTCAGAAAATTTCGGCCTGAGCCAAGGAGACCTAGTGTTTCTCCTATTCCATCCTGTTGTGTTTTCAGAGTGTCTGCTTTGACTTCGAGGACTTTGATCCATTTGGAGTTGATTCTTGTGCAGGGTGATATATAAGGATCTAGCTTTAGTTTTCTACAAGTAGTTAACCAATTTTGCCAGCACCATTTACTGAAGAGGCTGTTTTTCTTCCATTCTATTGTTTTAGCTCCCTTATCGAAAATTAGATGGCTATAGGTTTGTAGGTTTCTTTCTGGGTTTTCAATTCTATTACATTGGTCCTGAGGTCTGTTCTTATGCCAATACCAAGCTGTTTTGATTACTATGGCTTCATAGTAGAGTTTGAAATTTGGTATTGATATTCCTCCAGCAGTGTTTTTTCTGTTGAGGAGCGTTTTTGCTATTCGGGGTCTTTTATTGTTCCATATGAATTTTTGGATTGTCTCTTCTAGTTCCTTGAAGAATAAGGTTGGAATTTTGATAGGTATCGCGTTGAATTTGTAGATAGCCTTGGCAAGTATTGCCATTTTCATGATGTTAATCTTTCCAATCCAGGAGCATGGGAGGTTTTGCCATTTTCTAAGTTCTGTGTTGATTTCCTTCTTCAAGATTTTAAAGTTTTCTTCATAGAGGTCCTTCACTTCTTTGGTTAAGTTAATTCCTATGTATTTTATATTTTTGTGGGGCTATTACAAATGGGGTTGCTTTCCTAATTTCAGCCACACTTTTCTCATTGTTGGCCTACAGAAAAGCCATTGATTTTGGGGGGTTAATTTTATACCCTGCTACTTTGCCAACGTTTTGAATTAGCTTGAAAAATTTGGGAGTGGAGTTATGGGATTCTTTAAATACAAGACCATGTCATTTGCAAAGAGTGAGAGTTTTATTTCTTCTTTCCCTATTTGGATCCCCTTTATGTCTGCATCTTGTCTTATTGCTGTAGCTAGGCATTCTAATACTAGATTGAAGAGAAGTGGTGAGAGTGGATATCCTTGTCTTGTTCCTGAGTTAAGAGGAAATGGCTTTAGTTTTTCACCATTAAGTATAATGCTCGCTGTAGGTTTGTCATATACAAGGCTTTTAAATTTCTTTGACCTTGACCTTTAAGATTCACTTTAAAAAGAAATTCAACAGGTGACAGTGTTTTCTCCTTACTTTTCCAAAGAAATGATTATTTCATCATTATAGTGTATAGCATAATATAACCAGAAAGCATTTGTTAAGAAAAAATATTCCCATTCTTTGTTTTGCTTGTCTGTATTTAAAGCTGCATACTATATCCTACCCACCCTATTGTTTGCCTTCTCATATGAAACATTTCAGTAAATGTGTCCGCCAGCAAAGTTTTACAAAATAGCATTCTTTCATTCATTGTGCTTTCCAAAATATATCTCACAAATGCCAACAACAAAACACAACTTAAAACATCTGTGGATTTTTCTATTTATGGTGCAAAGTAATCACTTTCCTAGTCCTTAGAACCAGCACTTCACAGACATTAAATGCTCTTTCATTTCCATGCTTTAGAACACCAGCATGTAACAATGGTGTACATGTTAATTTGTTCACCAGATCTGGTTTGTTTACCGCAAGGACTGTCTTCATGGAAGATGGTAATAGATGAGTTGTGCAATTACGTAGTTTAAAAGGGCTCTGAGTTGGGGATAAAGAGTATCTATTTATGTGACTAAATATTTAAATTAAATCCTATAATGTATACTCCTTCAATTTTCTGGCTAAAATGTTCTACATTCTAGGTTTTTTTAAAGCAATATTTTATGTTGTTTCCTTGGTGACAACGAAATTAGAAGACTTAAAAATTTCTTATACCATGGCCATCTGAAATGAGATGGATGTACTTAGGTTAACATAAAGAAATATTGGGACAGCATTAATGTTTGAATCTTGGATGGGATTTGATTGGGAATTGTGAAAGACTTTCATAGTATGAGAAGAAAAACAAAAGACCATACTAATACTTTTATCTGCCACATTGTTTTATTAGTTTATTCAAACACACACCTAGAAACACACAGATACACATTATGAAGACCCGGTCAGTCTGCAAGAAAGTATTTTAATGGGAATTCCATAAAATATTTAGTCTGCTGGGATCTGATTAGAATTTATAGAAATATCTAATGGCTTCCACCCCTGGACAAGTTATTATCATTGGTGAAGATGTTGCCATTTGATTTTAGAATGCCCCCGAAAGACCTATGTGTTAAAGAAAAATGACATTCCAATTCCTCCCAGACTGTGGCGCATACCTGAATAGTTCTTCTGGAAATTAAGTTCTTCAGAGTGAAACCCATGAGAAAAAGACTCTCATCTTCTTTCTTCTTTTATCTTTTAATCATTCTAGGTAAAAACATTTCTCTTTGACATACTCCTCTCCTTGACATTGTCTTGGCACTGGCCTGCAAAGCAATAAAACCAGCTGAACATACACTGAAACATTCAGTCTTGTAAATCTGAGTAAGCCTTTCTGCTTAATAAATGGAAAATATCACTTATTATGGTAGGTTATAAAGCTCACCCAACGTTCTAGTCTTTCTAACAATGTAGAGTATATTTAAATGTGCTTCATTAAAAATATCTAACTCCATGTTGTATATTGTGTTTTTATTTCTGTTGATCCTAGCGCTTACAATCATGACCTAATTGTAAAACTGTTTGCAATAAATAATCACATTACTTTTATGATTCTATAATTTAAATTGTTTTCCTACAAATTTATAGAATAGTGTAGCTATGGAAAAATCAATAAATATTGCATTTTGATATAGGATTACCTATCACTGCAAGTGTTGTCAAAATTTATCTACACTGAAATGATTGCCATTGATATCTTTCTCAAGATTACAAATGTTTATACTTTCAGCTGACCTTTTACAAACTCATACCCCAAACATAATTTTTAGTTTGTTCATGCAATCATAGGAACATAATTATATGGCACAAAATGTTAATTAACTTTATCTGCTGTCATTAATGGAGTATACCTAATTGAATTAAGTATATACCCTCAGGGAAATAAAATACTTCCTTCTAAATCCAGACTTGCAGGCCGTCTTTTGTAGGATGGATGAAGACCCAACGTATGATAATAATGGTGATGATAATGATGATGAAGATAATGTTGATGAAGTGTACCCATAGTCAAGAATAAAATATTTGTAAATCCTGTACCTGAAGAATGCCTCAAATTATACTCTACATAGAACTATCAAAAACTAATGTTAAAAAGAACATCAATTAGAAACTAGCAAAATACATCTTGTGAAAAATAAGCCCAAGAAAGGCATCATTAGTCATCAAATAAATGCACATTAAAACAAAAATGGCATCATAAAACATGTATGAGAATTACTGCACATAATACAATATTGCCCATACTAAATGCTATCAAGAAACAGAGAAACTGGATGCTGGCAGGAATCTCAAATGGGAAAGCCACTTCTGAAAACATTTTGACAGGTTCCTAGAATATGAAATATGCAACCACCTAGAGTATAGCACAGGAATTGAGCTCTTCAGGCTTTGTCTCATAAAAATAAACTAACATTCACCCAAAGATCAAGACACAGAGGATTATAGCAGCATTATTTCCTCTAGTTAAAGAAATGGAAATCAATTCAAGCTTTCTTCAGGTGAATGGGAAACGAATTGTGCTACATTCTCTAATAACAGAACCAAAGGGCTAATTGAGTGAATACTATACAATATTAAGGCATAAAACAACAGGGAATAATCTACCATAGATTTGAGGGCAATCCTAAAAGCTTATTTATTGCATAATCTAGAAGTCGCAGAAAAAAAAATATTTTGGTTTCCAGGATGAAACAGGTTTGGGATGGGACCAAGAGAAGTAGTGGGTTTAATTATAAAAGGGAAGCATGAGACAGACTTATTTTTGGTAAAGAAACGTGTCTGTAAGTATTCATATAGAGTTGATAAAATTATATTGAACTTAATGTGTGCACCAAATCATTAAAACAAATATAGTCTGCATAATACTTGTGAAATATTAATGTCCTACTTTTAGTCTCATACTATAAATATTTAAAGAAACTGAAAATACCTATTCAAGGGATTTCTTTATGTTCTTCTTATAACATCAAAAAGATCCATACTAACCTCAATTGAATTTAATGATATCTAGAAACAGAAGTCAATATTGAATGTTTACAATGAAAAATAGTATGGGTCCAAGTTTTAATTGAACTACGCCATGCTAATTAGAAGGCAGAGATTTAGAAGACTGATATCCTGGGCCAGTTCTGACCAAAAAAAGTCGTGAGAAAGTACAAAAAAGAAAGCAAGATATAGGGTAATTTCCCTGTTATCTCTCATTTGTGGAAGCCATAGGTAAGAGATTATTGCTCAAGGGAGGCTTGGCCAAAAAGGAATACCTCATCTGAAAAATAATCTAAAGTGGTCAGAGCCTTAGCAACTTCAAGCACCAGTAGTGCCAAAGGAAAGAAGAAAAGAAGAAATCAGGAAAGGAAAAGAAAGGAGAGAAATGGAAAATCATTTCCTCTTCATTCTTGTAGTTTCATGTCATTGGATACAAGAATTGAGGGTATTTTGTTTACTGTTTTAGGATTTAGGCCTCTCTAATATGAAAGCATTTATTTCAAGTAATTATTTTATTATTACTATTTATTAACTTATTATTAGGTCTTCTTGGAGATTGAACCTATGGCTTTGTATATATTAGTCTAGTCCTACAAATGAGCTTTACCCCAGCTCTCTTGTGTAGTTTTGGTAATTGTTTATGAGTTCTTCAATTGATAGATACTCTACTTTTCATCTTATCTTTTCTCTCCCATATTTTTCTCTATATATTATAGTTTATGTGCTCAAAATTTTCCTCAATTTTATCTTATAAACTTAGAATTTTGCTTTTCAGTTTACAGAGAAGTCAATTTCCTCAGGAATGTGATAATGCCATTCTTTCCAATAGAAGCACAGATTTCCATCAATAGAACAGAATTTAAGACTCAGAAATGAATCCACTCCTATAGGCACATAATCTTTGATAAGGGAGCCAGAAACACAGGATGGGAGAAAGACAAATTCTTCAAAAACTTGCGCTGATGGAATTGTGTGTACACAGAAACCTGAAGTTAGATCCTTATATATACTCCTGCACCATAATCGATTCCAAATAGATTGAAGACTCTAATGTAATTCCAGATACCTTAGAATTTTACAGGAAGAGTTCGAGGAAACACGAGGGCTCCTTGGGACAGGTCAAAACTTCCAAAGTAAGGTTGGATAAATGGGATTACATCTAACCGAATCAATCATTTGTCAGACTCAAAAGACATGAAGAAAAGAGAGATATTGTAGCACAGATTTATTAGGGAGCAAACCTACACATGAAAGCTTCAGCCAATGGTAAACCTTTAATCCCTTTTTGAACTAGGATATTTATAGTGAGTTTATATGAATATAAGAGTTTCCTGGTGGGGATTAGTAAGAAAACAACTAATACTAAGACAGGGATAGCATGTGAAAAGAGTTGTAGCTGGAGAAAGGGAGAGATTAACGCCGTGGTGTCTAGTTCAAAGCCTTGGCTTGGTGTCAGCTTTGTAAGGTATAGGTGCACAAAGGAAAGTGGGTACAATAGGACTGGTTATTAACAAAAGCCTCACATAAGTCTGAAGCCTCAAAATAAGGACCCCAGTCTGTGTGGACCAAACAGTATCTAATATGAGGTTTTATTTAAATTAGCAAGCACAATTTTAGATTTTTGCAGAGTGGGATGGTGCATAGTCAGTCACAGGCAATGTCTGTTATGTCAGGTAATCCAATCTACTCTTTCTCGTGTTACCCAGTATCGAGGTTTCAACAAAAATGAGTACAATGTGATTGTACCAATGAGACTGTGATTTTTCCCTCTCCTGAATCAAAATTCTGTCAAATGATTTCTGTCTTCCAGCTCTTTATGCAATATTTCTCATGATCTTTTCTACTATTTTGTCTTCATAATTGATGTTCATAGTACTTTTTATTGTTGTCTTGTGTGTCTATGCCATTTTTAGGGCTTGAACTCTATGTTTAATTGTCTTCCTTGTACTTTTTGCTCATGGCTGAACACACTCTATCCTTTGAGCCATATCCTCATCTTCTTCTTCTTGCTGGACAATTGGAGATAAATTTTCACATTTTTGTCTGTTTAGACTGACATTGAACCAAATTTCTTCAGGTTTTAGCCTCCTGAGTTTCTAGGATTCTACACATGACCCACTAACACCAAGCTTTGCTTTACTGTTATTTTAGTTATGGGGTAGAAGAAAGTGCAAGCATATTTGTGTTAAATGTGCAATTTTCAAATACAAGTTGAAATCAACTTGATATAATGTAACAGTTATCAACTTTAACAGTTAAATCAATGAATAGTTCACATTCCCACAGAAATATAATTGAAAACAAAAGGCATAATTGTTTTCCTAAAACAAGTAATGGAACCATGAACTTCTCTCACCATACAATTCATGTTTTCTATGAGTTTAATTAGCAGACTTCTAATACTAAAAGTAAATATATTAATTGTATACCATAAGGACCAAAGTGATTATAGTTAAGAATAGATATTTCATCACAGCCAAAAGATAACTTTTCGAGCAGTCTCACTAAAAAGAAATGTTACATACAGAAACTAATGGATATGATATAGCTTGATCATTACACAACCTGTAAATGAATGGGATTACCACTCCATACTTCATAAATGTGTAAAAAATAATTATGTAGCTAGGTGCCAGTGGTTCATGCTTGTAATCCTAGTTACTAAGGAGTCTGATGGCTGAGAATCATGGTTCAAAGCCAGCCTAGGGAGTATAGTCCGTGAGACTTTTTTTTTTTTAATTTTGGTTTATCGTCGGGCTTGAACTCTGGGCCTGGGCACTGTCCCTACACTCTACAGCTCAAGGTGAGCATTCTACCACTTGAGCCACAGGACCACTTCTGGTTTTCTGGTGGTTTTATTGGAGACAAGAGTCACACAGAATTTCCTGCCCCAGCTGGCTTTGAACTGCAATCCTCAGATCTCAGCCTCCATAGTAGCTAGGATTACAGCCATGAGCCACTGGCGCCGGCTCTTTGAGATTATCTTCAATGAGTCACCAGAAAACTGGCAGTGGCTCAAGTGGTAGAGCACTAGCATTGAGGTCAAGAGCTGAGAGACAACGTCCAGGCCCAGATTTCAAGCCCCACGACCGACAAAATTTAAAAATAAACTGTTAAAAATAAACAAATATTTTGGCATAAATGTTAAAATATAATTCTAAAAATTTTTGAATCCTCACTAGATATAATGGTTTTGGTAACCATTGAATCAATTGTGTAAGTCACACATTTTTCAATCAATTCATATTTATGTATTTATATGCCATAAGTATAATTAACTGATAAGTGATAGGCAGTGCTGTTTTAGGAATCTCCCTTGGCTTTCTAACATTAACCTTCCTACCCTAAAATCAATATGCCCTCCAATCTTGTCAGAGATTTCATTGACAGTAAAGTTACTCATCTCATTGGAGCAGAAAAGTATAAGCCATAATTACTGTTTGGAATAACTGTCACATTTACATACATTTCACTTAGCTTAAGAACCATGCCAGTACTAGCAAAATGTCTTCTGAGCTTTTCAGTCTCTTAAGAGATGAAAATCTTTAATTATATATCTATTTTTTTTCTGCCTAACATCCTATATCTTAGGAAGATATTTTTATGTAACACTGTATTCCTGATTGGAAGACTGGAACAAAGGCAATAATGAAAATAGCCAAGGAAAATACTTGGAAACAATGTAAAAAGCAATGGCAGACACGCCTGTTTTCATTGGTTTCAATGAGAATATACATTAAACTATGTTTTTGTTAGTTAAAGTGCAATAATTAAACTTTAATTAGCAGTGAAGAAGGGAATAGAAAACTGTGTTTGAAGACAGCTTGACTTTGAAAAATTCAACAAAAGCATAATGGATTTTTCTTGTTTTTCTATATAGTTGCCACAATAATAGAGAGCAACACCCAAAGGCAGGAAAACACCTAAGCCAAAGCAGTAAACTTTTGTCTATAAAATAATTGTGAGTGACTCTTTCAAAATCAGGCTTGCAAGGAAGAAAAGTGTATTTGCTTTAGTGTGAAAAATAAAAAATATAAAAATCCTTTATTAATGTTTTACATATAATGACTAGGACTTCTCATTTTGGAGAAGAGGAAAGGTATGAAAAAGTTCAAAATTGTTTGACTATTCCCCAACAGCATTGTTATTTATCACCTATGGCAACGGAAGTAGCCTTGGTTACTCTTAGTATCATGCTTGTTTATATTTAGAAGCATTATTTGTTGATGTGTTATAAGCTGCAAAACCTTAAGTAGGAATAGAGTAATTTCCTGAGAGGGGAAAGTTGCTGTGTAAACAAACCTAAAATATCAAACACATAGCATAGTGGAAACTATTTTCCAGCTTTATCACAATCTGTAGGTACAGATTTTGTTTCCCATTGTTCCAGGGGAACCATTTTTTTATCTTCTTTTTCACCATCTAGTGATCCTATAAAATCCTATACCATCCTGGGATTGCTGTAACTTTACTGGATTCTCTAATTTCTGTTGGAGAGTTAGGAAAGATAGAAAATTATGTTTCTGTTACTGATTTATCTTATTTTTTATTACTTTAGAAACTGTAACTCAAAATGACATAAATTATCTTTATAATATTAGGAGACAGATTTCATGTCCATATTCTAACCCTAGCCTTCTACATAACTTTGGTACTAGTGATCCCCAAATGTGAAAAGAAATATAGGGAGCATCTTACTTAAATATTGTTGATAATTTCAAGACTTCCTTTATGTAAGACCCTTTGAAGTATGTACAGCATACATGTGTACCAAGCCAGTGACAACAGGGAAATATCACTAACTTTCCCCAAAAGGATCTATGAAGTCAATAGTTATCTTCCCAAGCAGTTAAAAAAATGCTTCCAAAATGATTCAGTGCACCTACATTTGTGGAGTTATTTAAGTTATGGATTCGTTGTTAGACATATTCTTTTCTTTTAAAAATTGTCAAATATTAGCTTTATAATAAACTTCGTCTAGTATTCCTTGGTTCAAAACAGAAATATTGGTACAGTTGATGTCACATGACTTTTTTACTTTCTCAGTTCAAAGCCAACCCAGACAGGAAAGTCTGTCACATTCTTATCTGTAACTAAACACCAAAAACGCCAGAAGTGGTTTTTGCTAAAGCAGTAGAGCACTAGCTTTGGGGGAAGTAGGCCAGAGAAGACATTTGTTCAGGGACATAGGTCAGCCTCTGAGTTCAAGCTCCAGAACAAGAACAAACTACACAAACCCACAAGCAAAAAAAAAAAAAAAAAGCACATATTTCTTAGGGACCATCCTGAAAGCACTGGTTTGAGAACAGGCTCCATTGGCTGATCATACTCCATTGGCTGGAATACTAATTGCGCTGGAGAATTTAGGAAAAGACTAAAGGAATTAATAAATGACTTCTGCAACAACAGAATCATCTCAGTAGTGAAATATCCATGCATAAGACAATTTAAAACCTCCAAGTCTTTGTTTCCTTGTAATAGAACACTTTAAAACAACGTTATTTCCTTTTATTCTATGCTGGCCTTCAAATGGCTTATTGTTTCCTTTTGTAATACTTTCAAGAAGAAGTTTCCAGACAATTTTTTTTTTTTGTCGGTCGTGGGGCTTGAACTCTGGGCCTGGGCTCTGTCCCTCAGCTCTTCAGCTCAGGCGAGCGCTATACCACTTGAGCCACAGCGCTACTTCCGGTTTTCTGGTGGTTTATTGGAGATAAGAGTCTCACGGTCTTTCCTGCCCGAAGTGGCTTTGAACCGCGATCCTCAGATCTCAGCCTCCTGAGTAGCTAGGATTACAGGCCTGAGCCACCAGCGCCCGGCTTCCAGATAATTTTTATATGAATAACTAACACACTCGAAAAAAGTCAGGGACAGAGTTTCCTTCAAGCCTTGGATTCTTTTTCTTTTTTCTAACAATATATATATATATATATATATATATGTATATATATATATATATATATACACAATAGTGAAAATGCTGTACAGAGGGGTTACAATTACATGGGCAAGATAATGAGTACATTTTTTATCAAGCAATGTAGCCTACTCCTTGGTTTCCCATTCCCATCCCTTCCCATTCTCACCTCTCCCCCCCCATCCAATCCTCCTCCCCTCACCAAAAAAGTTGTAAAGTTCGTTTTCAGCATAACGAATGGTATATCTCATTTTTGCAATGGGTCCACCTGTATCCCTATTTAAATGATTTGTTTTTTTTCCCCTTCCCCTCCAGAAATTATAGCTATATCAAATACAGTGAAAGCAGGGGTTATTGTTATGCCATGGAAGGGACTTACAAAGCAATAAGGAAATCATCTTATAAACGTGTTAGAAACAATCACATGAAAGAAAAATAACATTCGAATACATAACTCAGGGTTCATTTCCATAACATCAAATTATCTGACCTATTCTGTTTGACTCAGACATATACTAATTATTGCCAACAAGGAAAACCGTGGGACCTATGATTCTTTGGGCATGGCTTACTTCATTTAATATAATTTTTTCCAAGTCTTTCCAATTCCTAACAAATGGGGCAATGTCATTATTTCTGATGGAGGCATAGGATTCCATTGTGTATATATATCACATTTTCTTGATCATTCATCTACTGAGGGGCATCGGGGTTCGTTCCATACCTTAGCTATGGTAAATAAGACTGTAATAAACATAGTCGTGCTGGTACATCTAGTGTTGCCTTGTTTGTAAAGATTTGGGTAAATGCCCAAAATTGGGATTGCTGGGTCTTAGGGGAACTCTATGTGGAGTTATTTGAGGAACCTCCATACTGCTTTCCAAAGTGGTTGAACAAGTTTACACTCCCACCAACAATGCAGTAAGGTTTCCTCTGTCCACATCCCCTCCAGCCTCTGTTGTTATTAGAGTTCTTGATTATAGCCATTCTAACTGGGGTGAAGTGATATCTCAATATTGTTTTGATTTGCATTTCTTTAATGTCTAGGGAGGTTGAGCATTTCTTCATATGTCCTTTGGCAATCCTTCTTTCTTCTTCAGAGAAGTTTCTCTTTAAGTCTTTATCCCACTTATTTATTGGACAGTTGTTTCTTTGAAGATTTGTTTGGGGGGATTTAATTTTTTGAGTTCCAGGTATATTTTAGATATGAGACCCTTGTCCATTCTATGGCTAATGAAGATCTTCTCCCAATCTGTGGGATTTCAACTGATCTTTCTAGCTATGTCCTTTGCCATGCAGAAGCTCTGCAATTTCATGCAATCCCATTTGTCCAACCATTCTTTGATTTGCTGTGTTTCTGGGTGTCTATTAAGAAAATTTCGGCCTGTGCCAAAGAGATGTAATGTTTCTCCTATTCCATCACGTAAAGTTTTCAGGGTGTATGCTTCCATTCTGAGGTCTCTGACCCATTTGCAGTTGATTCTAGTACAGGGTGATATATAAGGATCTTGCTTAATTTTTTTACAAGTATTTAACCAATTTTGACAGCACCATTTACTGAAGAGGGTGTCTTTCTTCTATTCTATATTTTTAGCTCCCTTATCGAAGATTAGATGACTATAGGTCTGTAGGTTCATTTCTGGGTTTTCAATTCTATAACATTGGTCCTGAGGTCTGTTCTCGTGCCAGTCCCAAACTCTTTTGATTACTATGGCTTTGTAGTTGAAATCAAATTCGGTTTTCATATTCCTCCAGCACTGTTCTTTCTGATAAGGATCGTTCAACTATTCAGGGTCTTTTATTATTCCATATGAATTTTTGGATTGCCTTTTCTATATCCTTGAAGAATGAGGTTCGAGTATTGATAGGTATGGCATTGAATGTGTAGATAGCCTTGGGAAGTATTGCCATTTTTACATATTGATCCTTCCAATCGTGGAGCATGGGAGGTTTTTCCACTTTCTAATTTCTGTTTTGATTTTCTTTTTCATATTTTTAAGTCTTCAACATAGAGGTCCTTCACTTCTTTGGTTAAGTTAATTCCTAGGTATTTTATTTTTTGTGGGGCTATACCGAATGCAGTTGCTTTCCTAATTTGAGCCAAACCTTTCTCATTGTTGGCATACAGAAAAGCCATTGATTTTGAGTTCTCTTTCTTTGATGAGTCCCTGCCTGGTTTTGGGATGAGGTTTATGATGGCTTCAAAGAATGAGTTCGGTTGTGAACTTTCTGTTATTTCATTGATGATTTGGAGGAGTATTGGTGTGAGCTCTGCTTTGAAGGCCTTGTAGAATTCTGCTGTAAAACCATCTGGTCCTGGGCTTTTCTTAGATGGGAGGTCTCTTATTGCTGTTTCTATTTCAATGCTTGATATGGGCCCCTTAAGAAGCTTTAACTTATATTGGTTTTATTTTTGGCATATCAGTATTTGCGAGGAAAAGTTCCATTTCTGCCCAGTTCTCAAACTTATTAGCATAAAGTTGTGACAAGTATTCCCTTATAATGTTCTGAATCTTGGTTGTTTCTGTGGTGATGTTTCCATTCTCATCTCTGAGTTTATTTATTTGGGTGTGTTCTCTTCTTTTTCTGTTAAGATTTGCTAAGGGTCTGTCAATTTTGTTAATTTTTTCAAAGAACCAACTTTTTGTTTTGTAATTCTTTCTATGTTTTTTTTGGATTCTAATTCATTTAATTCTGATTTAATTTTAATTATTTCTTTCCATCTACTCTTTTGAGGTTTATCTTGCTGCTCTTTTTCAAGGAAGCTCAGATGTCTAATTAAATTGTTGGTTTCAGATCTCTCCAATTTGTTGATGTAGGAAATCAGAGCTATAAACTTGTCTCTGAGTATTGACTTTGCTGTGTCCCAGAGGAGCTGATAATTTGTGTGTTCATTTTTGTTGAATATCATGAATATTTGAATTTCGTTTCTAATCTCTTCCATGACCCACTCATGATTCAGCAGTGTATTCTTCCACCTCCATGTGATAAAGGAATTTCTTTGCTGACTTTTTTTGTTGAATTCTAATTTTATTCCCTTGTGGTCTGAGAGAATGCAATGTATAACTTCAATGTTTCTGAATTTGGACAATGGATTCTTTTCTTGCATAGCAAAAAGGAACACACAAATTAACTTTCACTTTGTCATTTCTCTGTGTTCAATTTCTCCTTTGGGATCAGTTTCCACCTGCAGTAACACTTCCTTCTACTTACTTCCAGTAACAATCTATGGCACTGCTCCAGGTAAAATGAATGTTTTCAGGCTTCATTGAACTAACACAAAGACATCTTTGGACACGAGGTCAGGTGCCTTTCAGAGACAACTTAGTAAATACAAAATATAAAATTTAAATGGCTTATAAAAACATTATTCATGTACATATGGCCATATAAGATAATGTTAAGTCAAATGAACCCCAAGATAGGGACACAACTTGTTTTTTTCCTTTATTGCAATTGTTTTTAATGTATCTCAAATGTACTATGTGATTTTTTCATTTCTCTTCCATGTTCTTCCCCCATGATATAACTCCTGTTTGAACTGGTTATGATGTTGGTGCCTTGCATCTTGCATGTACATTTTTCTAGTGTGGGGAGGGGAAGGGAAACAACAAAATTCTGAAACAAAGATTCAGGATGACCTATTTTAACAATGATATGAACAAGACACTATGTAGAAAACGAACTTTACAACGTGGGGAGTGGAGGGGGAATTGAGTAGATGGGAAGGGAACAGATACCGCAGGAAAAACAAAAGAGAATGTAACAATAGGAAGTGTACTCATTACCTTACTTATGTAACTCTAAGCCCTCTGTACACTATTTTTACTATAAAAAAAGAAACCTTTACCTAGGAGTACATTAAGTTCAAATTTCATAAGTGCTCTTAAATTAAATTTAACTGGGAGAAGATTCTCAGAAAAGTTTATTTGTGTGTGTGTGTTTTGCATTATTTCCCAAGTGTACACAAGTTAACAGTAGAAGAAACAATAGGAATAATAAGAGAAAGAAAAGTTCTGTGTTTAAGTATAATGGTTTAATATACTATAGAAGATTCTGCAAATAAGACAACATTGAACCAATAAAGCCAAGGCCATTATGTAGATCTATGGGAGTGACACAGAAAAATAATTAATACTAAGAGGAACATGAATGATGAGGCCACTGTCTTTCAAATTCTATCTCTAAATCATGTTTCCTTATCACGCAAATTTGTAAAATGTACAATGGAAGAATAATTCTGGTTCCAAAGCAAGTTAGATATAAGAGCATGGACTTAACTGGAAAAAAATCCATGGTGAGAAAGTGGGAATTATACTAGCAAAGAACTGGTGGCCAAGATCTCATTTCTTTTTCTTTCTTTTATGTTTTATCTTTTTTTTTTTTTGTGATGGTTGTGGCAGAGTTTGAACTCGGCCTGGTCAATATCTCTCCACTATTCAGCTCAAGGCTAGTGTTCTACCTCTTGGGCCACAGCGCCACTTCCAGTTTTCTGGTGGTTAATTGGAGATAAGTGCCTCAGAACCTTTCTTTCCTACTCATAATGGATTTGAACCGCAACCCTCAGATCTCAGCCACCTGAGTAGCTAGAATTATAGGCATGAGCTCAAGTGATGGAATACTAGTCATGAGCAAGATTTCTGAATAAGGTTGCTGAGGCTTTTGCATACACACATACAAACATACATATACACACAGAGGCACATACATGTACAAACCCACCTGCACAAATGAAACAACTCTCAGAATGTGGAGAAATGTTAGAAAACAATTGAAAATATATCCTGAGTAAGACCAGATCAAGTGATAATTTTTAATATTAGAAAGTCCTCAAGTGAAATTTCTTCAAAGAAGTTTGAGAATATTACATACCTAGGGACCAGAGATAATAAGAAAGTCAATTAATCATTATTAAAGGGATTGGATCCATGGAAGAATGAATCAGAGACCCCTGCAAGTGCATCTGAAAATGATCATATCCTGTGTCAAATGATAGAACATCTTTGAAA
>NW_024872253.1:0-24737 GCF_019054845.1 Dipodomys spectabilis | reverse complement strand
TGGAGCCCAAGAGGAGAGCCCTGAGCTAAGGATTTACAGGTCTTATAAAGGCACACAACCAGGTGGTTTAGCACCACGTGTTGCTATGCTCTGAAAAAAGCAACAAATGGTCACTGCCTCAAGTATTTTAACCCTTCACTCAACTGTGGTGGTCACACTAGAGAGAGTCAGAGGAGAATCAACAGCTGCCGCATAAAAATAATCAAGGCACGACGTTCATAGCAGGAGAACATCTGGCTTGGAAACTCTGCTTGTGATACTCTTAACGTCATTGATTGTTGGCTGAAATGGTCCGTCTAATTTGACCAATAATCCCAGTTGTTAGTAGAAATTGTCAGCTTCAAGAAAAAAACCCTCTAAAAGGTGATATTTCATTTGTCCCAATAAAACTTAAAGGGTTCCAAGCCGGGTGCTGGTGGCTCACGCCTGTAATCCTAGCTACTCAGGAGGCTGAGATCAGAGTATCGCTGTTCAAAGCCAGCCCAGGCAGGAAAGACCCTGAGACTCCTATCTCCAATAAACCACCAGAAAACCGGAAGTGGCACTGTAGCTCAAGTGGTAGAGTGCTTGCCTTGAGCTGAAGAGCTGAGGGACAGTGCCCAGGCCCAGAGTGCAAGCTGCACGACCGACAAAAAAAAAAAAAAAAAAAAAATGAAAAAAAAGAGAAAACTTAAAGGATTCCAATGTTAGCAGTCCCCTTTTCTTTCCAGACAGCCCACAGCAGGTTACAGAAAATGGCATTCAGCAAGTCCTACCTAACTGCCACGGCCTGATACCGAGCAGGCTCCAGCAGGGGGAATGCATTTGCCTACCACTGCCCAGCTGGAAACAGCACAGGCAGGACACAGATTAGAGTCTGCAGGACACCAGGGAGGACTTCAAACCAGTGCACTCCCCCAGGAGGGAATCCACACCACCAGTGGGGTCCCAGAGCCCCCTGCCTAGATGCCCATGGACACCCTCAATGCCCTGGGTAAGGTTGCCCTCTCATCCTCGGTAGTGGGGAACCATCTGCAATGTCACATCGCTCACCACTTCCCAGAGCCTCCTAGATTCACAGCCCCTGCCCTACTCCCCCCCTCCATCTCCTTCTCTAGTTACATTTGGCAGACACATTCCCAACCCTTGAATTAGCTCCAACTATACAAACGAGAACAGACTGTCTGGCTGGAAGAGTGTGGCTGTGGTCACACTCGTCTCACCAGCCTTCAGGCTTAAGACAGAAGGTGTCCACTTTGGTCTGTGGTTCACACAGGCCTCCTAGGGAAGACCCACGCAGGCCCAGCAGCTACTGTAGGCTATAGGAAAGGGGGAAGAGAGAGGTGAAAAGGAACATCTACTGAAATCTTCCCCAAAGGAGCCATGAAACAGTGAAGGTGAAAACAAAAATTATGGTTGGTCTCATACTTGGCATTGATGAAAAAAGAACAACAAGTACACACACACACACACACACACACACACACACACACACACACACACACACACACACAAATCCAGAACAGTGACACAGTGACTGTAGACTCATCCATGCAGCACCTGCAATTTGTCAACTGATCATTCACCTCAGCACTGTCAGGCTCTCTCTCTCTCTCTCTCTCTCTCTCACACACACACACACACACACACACTCACACACATAGACTCAGAGAAGTGCCCCTCCTGAGTTTGTTGGTTCCTCATCTGGGACAATGTACAAGTTGGAGCACGTGAGTTCCCTTGTCAGAACCAGGGGCTCGACCCAAGGAAGCACTGCTCTAATCATGCTGAACCACCCTGCCTCTCCCTTTCTTCAGGGCCAGACACCTTCCCTTGGGAATAACCAGCCTTGACACCCCATTCACCAAAACCCTAGACCAGTACTCTGGGTGAAGGAGTCCTGAGACAGGTGGCTCTTCAGAGCCTAGACTGAAAACAAGCAGGAGGTCATGGTGCCCCCAGAGAAGTGTCTGACCCGGGGTCGGGGCAGTGTTGGGTAAATGGATGGGGTCCTAAAAGCTACATACATGGATGAACTTCCTACTTCCAGCCTAGATGCTTCTGGGTGACTTGGTGGATTTTGGGGGAGGATGAGGAAACCAGATGGACCTGGAGCACCGGCAGATGGTGGCAGAGCTGGGAATTGTGATCACCCTGTTAGTGCTATTGACTGCTGGAGTGGGGGGGACAGGCAAGGTGTACGTGTGTTGGAGGGGCATGTTCTTCCCAAACGTTCACCTTCTATCTGATCCCGAGTGCCCTCACCTCCCTAGTGGGCTCTTCTGGGATCCTCCTCAGTGGAAAGGGTGACCAAGCACAAAAGACAAGGGCTCACACAGAAGTGGTGGGGCTATCTTCTGCATCCAACACCCCCCACCCCTCCAAAAACGGAAAAATCCCAAGAAGGCAGGTGTGGAGTTGCTGCTCCCCACCTCTGACTAAAGCCACCAGGTTCTCCCCAGGGAGAGGAAGGGTGCAGATGCATGGCTCTGTGGCTCCCACTTCTCTAGGCCAGGGGCTCAGTGGCACCCCCTCATCACCCATCCCTGCATCTGCCCTTTTGCTGGGACACTGTCCACTAGGGATGGGGATGGGTTCCCAGGATCAACATCCACTCCCCTACCCCCCATTCCTGGGGCTCATTTGTGGCAGAGTCAGAGCTGGCCTGCCTGGTGCTGGCGAGGTGCATTTGGGACACAAGAGGGGAGGCAGGAGTCACAGGTCTAGGTCTGTGGCAGGTGGAGGGTAGGAGGAGTTTGTGAGGTGCAGACCACGGGCTTCCACTGGGGACTGGGACCGGGTCAGGGCCATAAGGAGGCCAGGGGTACACCATTGCTGGATGACTCCAAGAGGCGCCACTGGTCCAAGCTAGCAGCAACCTGTTTCAAATGCAGTGTCACGGGGAGGGCAGGAGAAGGGGTCTGGGCAGGGGCAGACAGGTGGCAGGGCTGAGCTTCTGGTGCAAGGACCTTGGACTCAGGGCCTACCTGGCCTCTAAGCCTCCCTGAGGCTCTGAGACGGATGTGCCTGCTGTGCTGGCTTTGTGTCCTCTGTGCTCCTGGCCCACACCTGTGTTCCTACAGCAGTGGAGGCCAGCCATTGATGCTGCCACCCCTGGTGCATGTGCCTGCTCTTCTCTGCTCTCTCTCTGCCCCACTTCTCACCCAGACTGCCCAGTCCCTGCTGCGCAAGTATGCCAGCTACCGTGTTCCCCTGGCTGCAGCAACTATGTGCTCCTTCAGCCATGCCCTGTCCTCCCCTCAGTCACAGCCCCTCCCCACCTCGGGCATTCCCTGCTCCTGCTTTGTGCTGCCCTGACTCAGCTCTAAGGCTACCAGGCCATGACAGAAGCAGCGTCACCTCAGCTCAGGGCTTCCTCCCAAGCCCAGCAGCTGCCTGGGGGAATTGAAGATCCCCTCACCCCAAACACTGGGGAAGACAATTCTCCATCCACACCACACACCAAGCAGATGCAAGGTAATGTTCCGGGTTTGTGTGTGTGTGTGTGTATGTTTGTATGTGTGTGTGTATGTGTGTGTGTGATTGTCCTATCAAGGAATCAGAAAATTGAATCTTTTGGGATGACAGCACACAGCACAATTTAAAAAAAAAAAAACTCAAAGAACCCTGTGTAATGGATTCAGCACAATGTGCCTTTTGAAGGACTCAGCACACAGCAACTTTTGGGATCCACATGGTAATTTAATTAGCAATACGATTAGACATGCCATTTTGACATCACTAAACTTAAATATCATAATATTATGACATTATATGTCACAGTGATATTATAGACATATTGTGAATTCCTATTCTGTGATTTCATGCTATTACAAGCTAGCAATATTGGTGGATATCAAAAATCCATTGTGACCTCAAGGACATTGTGACATGAAAATCCCTTTGTGACATCACAGTGCCATTGTGATGTCATTAACCTGTTCTGACATCACAAACCTGTCCCATCCATTGTGACCTCATCAACAATGTGACATCACAAAGCTATTGTGACATTACGATCACCTTGATTACCTCCCAAACACATTATGACATCCTTAGCACCTTTGAAAAACACATGGCCTTTGTGACATCACAAGCCCTTTGTGCATCCATATTCTCATTGTGAAATATCAGTTGAGATCAAATATGCCATTGTAATATAACAAAGCATTTACAGTATAATCATTGGTGTGACATCAAATTGTCATTATGAAAACATCAGGTGATTGTGACATCACAAATCTGTAATGACATCGTACCACTATGACACCACATTGTCATTGAGAAAACATATATACATTATGAAGGCCTATTATGTGATTTCGTTGTATTTCAAATGTGTGTTCATATCAAAAAAACACATTTTGACTTCATAACTATTGTGACATGACAATCCCTTTGTGATATACCATTGCCAGTGTGATATCTCTAAACAACTGTGACAACTCAAACATGTCCTGTCCTCATAATTTTTGTTACATGTTGCCACTGTGTTAGGCCCATTGTGAGCTCAATCTATTTTCAACCTCATATTATTTCAGGTATGACATTAAATATTAGAAATATACTGTGATATTATGAATATTGTGACATCACACTGCTAGATGTAATGACCATTGTGTCACATTGTCACATCACAAATCTGTTCTGACTTCATCACATTTGTGCCAACAAATGACTTTGGAATCCTCACAATCCCATTCTAAACTCATATACTCATTATGAGTTAATGACAATTGAGGTCTGGAATGCAATTGTCACATCACCAAACTACTGCGACATCACAAAACTATTTTGAACTCATCACTATTATGGCATCACCAATTAATTGTGACATAACAACACTCTTATGACATTGTAATTTGACATCATATTGTAATTGTGGTATTACTGAACCATCATGCTTTCACAAACCTATTATGATCGCATCACATCTTAGAAAATTATGGCCTTTGAGACATCAAGCTCCTTCTGTGAACTTGTATAATTGTGAACATGTAGCAATTGAAAATTGAAGTAAGATGAGATATTGCAAACTAGTTTTGACATCACTAACCCATTTTTATATCATTAACACTTTGACAACCAGAACCTGTTAGGAACCTTAGCACTTTTGACAAAATACATGGCCTTTGTTTCACCACAGTTCATTTGTATATGTCATTGTGACTTCATTCTCATATCCTCATTATAAACTAATGGCAATTAAGATCTGACATGCCATTGTGACATCATAAACCCTTTGTGACATCATCACCAGTGTGACATCAGACTGTCATTATGACACCATCAGCTCATTGTGACATCACCAAGCTACAATGACATCATAGCATTATGACATTGCATTGCCATTTTGCTGTCATAGACACATTGTGAATGTATATCTTGTGATTTCATTCTATTTCAAATGTGGCATATCAGTTGATATCATAAACACATTGTGACCTTATAACCATTGTAAGATAATAAGCCCTGTGTGACATCATAACCAGGGTAATATTATATTGTTGTTATGACATCTTTAGCTTATGGTGACATCACAAAATGATAATGACAGCATAGCATTTGGCATTGGCATTGTGACATCATTGTCACATTATGAATGCCAAATCTCTGATTTCATTGTATTTGAAATGTGGCATGTGGGTTGATATCAGAAACTCATTGTGATGTCATAACCATTGTCACATCAAAATCCCTTTTTGACATCAATTTGGCAATGTGACATCACACTGGCAATGTGATGCTAGTAAGGCATCGTGATATCACAATGGTCATGAACTCACAATGGATTTCTGGTATCAACCGACATGCCACATTAGAAATAGAATCAAATCACATAATAGGCAAACACAACGTGTCTATGACATCAGAATGACAACGTGATGTAACAATGCTATGATGTCATTGTAGTTTTATATGTCAAAATGACCTTAACATGTCATAATGGCAACATGATGTCACAATTATGATTATGTCAGAAGGAATTCGTTATGTTTCAATGGTATATCTGATGTCAGTTTTCATTAGTTCCCCATGAGGATATGGATACAAAAAGGTTCTGTGATGTCACAGAGGCCATGTGTGTTTTCAAAGGTGGTAAGAGGTCATAATAGGCTTGGGATGGCACAATGTGATCCATAATGTCACAATGGAAATGAGATATCCCATTGGGATTTTGATGTCACAGTGGTGATGAGGTCACAATGGTTTTGTGATGTCAGTTTGTTTGTATGATATATCAAATTTCAATGACTCATAATTCAATATGAGGATACCAAGTGATAGAAGAAGCTCCATAGTATGAGGTCATACTGTGTGAAAACCCAATGGGACAGTGATTTCACAATGACAATGTGATATCTCACCATCATGTTATAAGAATGTTTTGATGTCACAATTGGTGATGCAATACTGATGAGGTGGTCGCAATAGATTTGAGATGTCCCAAGGTGTTGGTGATGGCACAATGGTATGTGGATCTCAGATGTCATTAACACACCATGAGTATATGAGTTTGGGAAGGGATTCTGATGTCAGCAAAGCATATGTAGTGAAAAAGGTGAAGAACTAACAGGTCTGAGATGTCACAAAGTAATACAATGTGTCTGATGTCCAGCGCTGTGATATCATGATGTTACACTGGATTTTAGATATCTCATGCCATATCTGAAATACGAGGTCGAACACAGATTTTCAACTCAAAAAGGCCTAAGATATCACAATGGCATGTCACAAAATTATGAGAACAGGAGAGGTATTTGATGTCACAGTGGATTAGGAATATAACAAAGGCAATGTGCTGTGACAAAGAGATTTAGATGTCACAAAGGTCATGAGTTCATAGTGGTTTCCTGATATCAACAGAGATGGCACATTTGAGATAGAATGAAATCAAAGAATAGGCATTCAAAATGGGTCTATGACATGAAAATGACAATGGGATGTCAAGGCAGCAATGTTTGATAGGATATGTAATCATTACTTTGCTCATGTAACTTTAAAACTTCTGTACACTGTATTTACTACAAAAAAAAAACCCACAGAAGAAAAAAAAGAAAAATATGGTATCGTGTCATTGGGGTTTGGTGATGTCACAATGAATGGTGTTGTCATGATGACAATGTGATTTCACAGTCATAATTATTGCACAAAGTGTTTGTGATGATACAATGTTATGTGTGATAACAATTTTCATTAGTTCACTATGAAGATATGAGTACACAAAGGGTCTGTGATGCCACAGAGGTCATGTGTTTGTTTTTTCTTCTTTTTTCATGTGTTCTTGTGAAAATACTGTACAGAGGGCTGACAATTACATGGGAAAGATAATGAGTACATTTCTTATCAAACATTGTAGCCTCCTAATTTGTTTCCCCTTCCCATGCCTTCCCATCCTCTCCCTGCCATGCCACCGAATCCTCCCCACTCCTCCTCCCCCTCTCTGCACGAAAGTTGTAAAGTTCATTTTCGACATAACAACTTGTACATCAAGAGTTCACAATAGCTTTGTGATGTCACAATGTGATTGTGAAGGCACAACAGCAATGTGATGTCACAATGGTTTTGTGATGTCAAAGTGGTGACAAGGTCACAATGAGTTTGTGATGTCACTATGAGTTTGTAATATCACAATGACATGTCCAATTTCAAACTCTACTAGTTCACAATGAGGATACAATTTCAAAGAAAGAATCTTAAGCTCCAAAGACCTTGAGTTTTTAGTCATAACTTGTGCAATATGCTGCCATTAGTATATTTTAGGCCTTTAGTAAGCTTATAATATGTTTTCAAACTCATAATGTTTCAGGTATGACATATGATATCAGAAATTGTCTCTGACATGAACATTGTTACATCACATTGATAGACATCAAGAGCATGGTGTCACATTGTGTACTCACAAATTTGTTAGTGTTTCATCACATTTGTGCCAACACATGACTTTGGAAACAACACAGTCCCTTTGTGAACTCATATCTTAATTGCAAATTAATGACATTTGAGATACGGCATGCCATTGTGACATTTCCAATCAATTGTGACAGCACAAACCTATTATAGTAGAATCACATTGTGATCTAATAACCATTGTGGTAGCACAATACCTTCATGACCCCACATTTCCATAGTGATATCACTAACCCAATGTGAAATTCCAATCCTCTCATACCCAATCCAGGTATGAAATGTGATACCCCTATCCAGTGTGACATCTTGAACATGGTGACATCACTCTGATAGATGTTATGAGCATTTTGTCACATTCTGACACCTGTTAGGACTTCATCACTTTTGTGACAATGCATGCCTTTGGAGACATCTCAGTCCCTCTGTGAGCTCATATACTGATTGTGGGTTTATGACAATTGAGATCACCTGTGTCATTTTGATATCACCAACCGATTGTGACATCACACACCTCTTGTAAACTCATCACCAGTATGTCATCACCAATTGTGATATCAAAACATTATTAAGTCATCATATTGCAACATCACATTGCCATTGTGATGTCACTCTTCCACTGTGTTTTCAAAAACCTACTGCATTTTGGAAAATTCATAGCCTTTTGTACTTGTCTTCTTCTGTGAACTCGTATCCTCATTGTGAAATAGTAGCAACTGAAATTGTACATGTGATTATGAGATGTGACTTCACAAAACTATTTGATTTCATCACCAATGTGACATCACAAAACTATTGTGAGCTTTCATTGCCATTTGAAATCACTATCACATTGTGACATCCCAAACCTATTAGGACCTCTTAGCACCTTTGAAAAAACGCATGGCCTTTGTGACATCACAGTCCCTTTGTGTAACTATACCCTCATTATGAACTGACAATTGATATCAAACATGCCATTGTAACATCACGAACCCTTTGTGACATCACCAGTGTGATATTGTCATTATGGTAGCATCAACTACTTTTGACATATATCTACAAAGACAAGATAGCATTATGAGATGACAGTGCCATTGTGATGTTATAAAAAGATTATGAATGCCTGATTTTAATCTTCTTTTTGCCAGTCCTTGGGCTTGAACTCTGGGCTTGAGTGCTGTCCCTGTTCTTCAGCTCAAGGTGAGCACTCTATCGCTAGAGCCACAGAGACACTTCTGGTTTCTAGTCGTTTTCATTGGAGATAAGAGTCTCATAGACTTTCCTGCCTGAGCTGGCTATGAACTGCAATCCTCAGATCTCAGCCTCCTGAGAAGCTAGGTTTACAGGCGTGAGCCACTGGCACCCAGCTTTTTTATTCTATTTCAAATTTGACATGTGTGTTGATATCAGAAAACTAATGTGACTTCATAACCATTGTAACATCATAAATCAGCAGTGACATCAAATTGTCATTATGACACCATCAGCTCATTGTGACATCACCAAACAACAATGGCATCATAGCATTATAAATCAAAGTGACATTGTTATGACTTAACAGTGTGAAGGCCTATTCTGTGAATTCACTCTGTTTCAGAAACCCATTTTGACCATATAACCATTGTGATATCACAATTCTTTGTGACATCACATTGCCATTGTGATATCATTAACCTGCTGTGCCGTCACTACCAGTCCTGTCTTTGTAAAGTTTGTGACATGCTGCCATGGTAATATAGTAGGGCCGTTGTGAGCTCATAATCTGTTTTCAATCTCATATTTCTGGTATGACATGTATATCAGAAATCCCTTATGACATCATACGGCCAGATGTCATGACCATTGTGTCACATTGTGACATCACAAAGCTGTTAGACCGGCATCACATTTGTGACAATGCATGCCTTTGGAGACATTACAGTCCCTTTTTGAACTCATATATTTATTGTCAATTAATGACAATTGAGATATCCCATGCCACTCTGACACCATGAACCTATTGTGACATCACAAACTTATTGTGAGCTCATCACGAGGATGGTATCAACAACTAATTGTGGTATCAAAGCATTATTTTGACGTGATATTGTGGCATTAGCATTGTTATTTCACTGTCCCATTGTGTTTTTGCAAACCGATTATGGCCACATCACATCTGAGAAAATTCATGGCCTTTGAGACTTCAAGCTCTTTCTGTGAACTCGTGTAATTATTACCTCTAAGGCAATGATGAGATATGACTAACCCATTGTGACCACATCACTGCGATGACATCACAAACTCTTTGTGATATCACATTGCCATTGTGCCACCATGATCACATTGTGACATCCCAAACCTATTAGGACCTCAGAATCTTTGAAATAAAGCATGGCCTTTGTGACATCACAGGCCATTTGTGTACCCATATCCTCATTTTGAGCTAATGACAATTGAGATCATACATGCCACTTTAACGTCGAAAACACTTTGTGACATCATTACCACTGTAACATCACATTGTCATTATGACAACATCAGCAAATTGTGACATCCTAAAACAATGACATCATAGCATTATGACATCACAGGGTCATTGAGATGTCATAGATACATTGGAATGCCTATTCTGTGGTTCCATTCTATTTCAAATGTGGCAGGTGGGTTGATATTAGAAATATATTTGGACCACGTAATCATTATGACATCACAAAACCTTGATGACAAAACATTGCCATTATGATATCATTAACCCAATGTGCCATCACAAAACTCTCCTATTCTCATAAATTATTTGACATGTTGCCAATGTGATCTCTTTGGCATCTCTGAGTTCATAAATTGTTTAACTCATACTTCAGGTATGACATGGTATCAGAAGTCCACTGTGACATCATCACCACTGTGACATCACACTGCCAGTTGTCATGACCACTGAGTCACATTGTATATCACAAGGCTGTTAAGACCCATTACACTTGTGCAAACATATACCTTTGGATACATCATTATCCCTTATGAACTTATATATTCATTGTCAATTAGAGATCTGGCAGGAGATTGTGACATCACCATCCCATTGTGAAATCACAAACCTATGTGACCTTATCACCTGTATGAATCACCAACTATTTGTCACTTCAAAAGAATACTATCTCAGGTAATGTTAACACCACATTGCCAATGGAATATCTCTGTCCCATTGCATTTTCACCAATCTATTATGTCCTCATTATATTTTACAAAATTTATGGCCTTTCTGATTTCTAGCTCCTTATGTGAACTTGTATCTTCATTGTGATCTAGTAGAATGAAATTGGACAGGTAATGGTGATATTACAAATTCATTGTGACATCACTATCCAAGTGTGACTTATCACCACTGTGACATCACAAACCCATTGTGATATCACATTGCCACAGTGATATCACGATCACCTTGTGATATCCCAAACCTGTTGTGACCTCTTAGCACCTTTGAAAAAGCACATCGTGTTTGTAACACCACAGTCCCTTTAGGTAACCATATTCTCATTGTGCACAAAGGACAACTGACATCAGACATGCCATTGTACCATTACAAACGCTTTGTGACATCATCTACAGAGTGAGATCACATTGTTGTTAGGATACCATAAGCCCATTGTGACATCCCAAAATGACAATGACAACATAGCATTATGACATCACATTTTTATTGTGAGGTCATAGAGACAATGTGATTTCCCATTCTGTGATTTCATTCGCTCTCAAATGTGGCATATAGGTTGATTTCAGAAACCCATTGTGAACCACATTACCATTGCGACATTGCAATCCCTTTGTGACCTCATATTGATATTGTGATATCATTAATGCAATGTAACATCACAAACCTGTCTTGTCTTCATAAATTTTGTAACAAGCAACTAGCTTGACCTGGGTTGGATGCCCAGAGCTAATTACAGCCTCAACCATGAACCCTCAGACCTCCAAAGAGCAGCCCACACATTTGTTAACTGGTCTTCAAACAACCAACCCGCAAAATAATCATGTCCAATGCTCCACACTTCAAAGGTCAAGCCTTTTTCCTTTCCTTCATCCTCCTTCTCTACAGACCTGTCCTACCTTTCAGGTCTTTTCTTTTTTTCCTTCCACCATTCCCTTCTTCTCTTCAGGTTGCTGTACTCTTGACAGATCTTCCCTGCCCTGTCCAGGTGGCCAGTTGCTGATTTTCACCTCCTGCTCACGCTCAATTTCCTCTCCTCCCAGGAATTTAACCTCCTGCAGTTTCATCAGTTCTTTCCTTCCAGGCCTTTCCCCATTTCCTTCCCGCTTCTGTTGCTCTGAACATGCAACCTATATATAGACTCTACCCTGCCCCCACTAAAATATGTTTCCTGCATAAGAGTTTTCAATCATCACTTCCCAAATGTCCATGCCCAATAACTTCTTGGCAGCTCACCACGTGGGGCTTAACTTCCTATCTCCTCAGCAGCATGTCCTGCCCACTCCAGCAGCATGCACTCCCCTGTCTGGTGGTCCAGTCCAGGAGGTCTATCTGTTCCCATGGATTATAGGGGCACTGTTGGTTATTACAGTGTCCTCATGGTGAACTAGTAGCGATTGAAATTGGACAAATAATTTTGATATTACAAACTCATGATCTAACTAACCCATTGTGACCTCAAAACCACTGTGACATCATGAAGTCACTGTGACGTAACATTGCTGTTTAGTCACCAGGATCACATTGTGACATCCCATATCTATTATGACCTCTTATAACCTTTGAAAAAATACATAGCTTTGTGACATAACAGTGCCTTTGTGTACCCAATCCCCACTGTGAAATATTGACAATTGAGAACAGACATGACATTTTAACAATAAAAAGTTTGAGGTCATCACAACTGTGACATCACATTGTCGTTGTGATACCATCTGCTCATTGTGAAATCACAAAAATAAAATATGATAAAATTATAATTTCACATTGTCATTGTGATATCATCTATACATTACGAATGCCTTTTCTGTGATTTCATTCTTCTTCAAATGTGGCATATAGGTGGATATCATAAACAAATCATAAACTCATAACCATTGTGACATCACAATCCCTTTGCACATCACATTTTCATTGTGATATCACTAACACAGCGTGACAAACCTGTCCTGTCATCATAACTTTTGTGACATGCAATTTTTTCCTCATAATCTGTTGGCCACCTCATTAGATTTCACATACGACATTTGATATCACAAATTCCCAGTCACGTCATGACCATGGTGTCATCACATTGCCAGATGTCATAACCATTGTGTCAAATTCAGACAACACAAACCTTTTAGGATTTCAATATATAACAACACATACTTTTGGAGAAACCACAGTCCCTTTGTGAACTCATGAATTCATTGTAAGTTAAAGACAGTTGAGAACCATCATTTCATTGTGACATGGCCAGCACATTGTGACACCACCAAACTTTTGTGGCTTCATCATTAATGTGGCATCATCAATTATTTGTGACACCAAAATTATATTCTGACATGATGTAGTGAGTTGACATTGCCATGGTGATATCACTGTCCTACTGTTTCAAAAACCTAATATGACCTCATAACATTAAAAAAAAATTCATGTCCCTTAGGACCTCAAGATCCTTCTGTGAACTTGTATGCAGATTGTGAAATACTAGCAATTCAAATTGGACATGTGTTTGAGGTATTACAAAAACATTATAGCATCAAAAACACATTGTGACCTCATCACAACTGTGAATCATAAAGCTATTATGACCCTTAAATACTTTTGAAAACACATATGGCATTTGTGACATTACAGTCCCTTCGTGTACCCTTACCCTCAATTTGAACACATGACAAGTGAATTCATATATGCCATTGTAATATCACAAACACTTTGTGACCCCATCACCAGTGTGACAACACATATTCATTATGACACCATCACCTCCTTGCAACATCACCAATTTACAATGACCTCATAGCTTTATGATATTATATTGTCATTGTGAGGTAATAGACACATTGTAAATGCTTATGCTCTTATTTCATTCTATTTTAAAAGTGGCATGTGGGTTGATACCTGAAAATCATTTTGATCTCATAAATATATGGCATCACAATCACTTTGTGACATCACAGTGCCATGGATATATCACTAACAAACTGTCACATCACAAACATGCCCTGTCCTCATAAGTCTTATGACGTGCTGCAATTGTGATGTCTTAGGCCCTTTATGAGTTCATAATCTGTTTTCAAACATAATAATTCAGTTATGATATGTGATATTAGAAATCCCCTGTGACATCATGACCATTGTGACATCATACTGACAGACATCATGACCATTGTGTCACATTATGACATCACAATCCTCCTAGGACTTCATCACATTTGTGACAACACATGACTCTGGAGATACCACAGTCCATTGTGAACTCAAATTCTCTGTGATTACAGAATAACTGAGAATCTTTATGCCATTTGGATATCACCAACCAATTGTGACATTATAGACCTACTGTGACCCCTTACCTGTATGTAATCACCAACTAATTTTGACATGAAAACTTTTTGTAATGTCACAATGTGACACGATGTTCATGACATCTGTCAGCGTGATGTCACAATGGTCATGATGTCACAGTGAATTTCTGATGTCTCATGTCATACATGAAATATGGGGTTGGAAACAAATTCTGAGGGCAAAAGTCATAAGATATCACAATGTCAGCATGTTACAGAAGTTATGAGGATAGGAGAGGTTTGTGATGTCACATGGTATTAGATATATCACAATGGCTCTGTGATGTCACAAAGTGATTATGATGTCAAAATGGTTATATAGGCACAAAAGTGTGTTTAGGATATCAACTCTCATGCCACATTTGAAATACAATGAAATCACAGAATAGACATTCATAATGTGTCTACGACGTCACAATGACAATTGTTGTCATAATGCGATTATGTCATTGAGTTTGGTGATGTCATAATGAGTTGATGCTCTCATAATGAAAATGTGATGTCACACTGTTGAGGATGTCACAAACACTTTTTGATGTTATAATGGCATGTCTGATCTCAATTGTCATTAGTTAACAACAAGGATATAGGTACACAAAGGGACTGTAATGTTGAAAAGGGTATGTGATTTTTCAAAGGAGCTAAGAGGTCATAATAGATTTGAGATGTCACAATGGAATCATGATGTTACAATGAAAATATTGTCACAAAGGGTTTGTGATGTCGTGCTGATGATGATGTCAAAATGGGTTTGTGATGTCACAATGAGTTTGCAATATCACAATCAAATTTCCAATTTCAATTGCAACTAGTTCACAAGGATACTGTAATAATCAGCAGGGCACTGATAATCTATAGGGGTCCAATAATCAGTGTGGCCCCATCTCCTGTCCAGCTGGAGAGGGCAGGGCATTCTGTGGGAGGGGCTGGTACATTAATCACCAAGAGTTGAGCTGTTAAGAAGTGATTGGGCTGTGGGGAGCTTGGGATGTGATAGTTGAAAACTGTTAGCAGTTGGAGTGGAGAAGGGGTACAAACTTTATATATGCTGCTTGTTCACAGCAATGGAAGGGGAGATTAAAATTGAAAAGTCCTGGAAGGAAGGAAGTGGTGTGATAACAGAAGTGGAAAGAGCTGGGAGGAGAAGAATTTGAGGGAGAGCAGGAGGTGAAGGATGGCAACTGACAACCCAGGCAAAGCAGTTCAGGCCTGTGGAGAGTAGAGAGGCCTGAAAAGAAGAAGGAACTGGTAGAAGGGATAAAGGGAAAGACCTCAATGAAGTATAGGTCTTTAGCGAAGGAGAGACAAAGGTAAGGGGAAAAAAAGGCTTGCCCTTTGATATTTGGAGCTTTGGATATCATAATTTTGGGGTTCGGTGGTTTGGAGAACATTTATTATATTAAATGTGTCTCGATCGATTCTCTTGAACATTAGAGGTCCGAATTTTTGGAGACCCCATGAAGATTAATCCGTTTGGATGGCATCAGGCCTTGGCCTGAGGGGAAAATCCCTATAGGTGAGAGTGTCAGCCTTCAAGGCCTCGAGTGTTTGTCTCCAGAGGAGCAACATAGACAAAAGTCATATAGGTACCTCTAGGGGTGGGTCTGGGCAAGCTTGCCAGCCTGTTTTTGGGACCCCTTCTAGAGGTCATTTGTGGCTTTCTTCAGAAGCCATCTGAGAACTCTTTGAGAGGTCATGAGTGACTTTCTTGGGAAGCTATCTGGAACCTCCTTAAGAGGTCATGTAGTGCTTCCTTAGGAAGCCATCTGGAACTTCATCAAGAGTGTATCTGCAACTTCCTTGAGAAGCTATCTGAGACCTACCCTGGAGGTCATGTTGGGCCTTCTCCAGTAGTCGTCTTGGACTTTCTCCAGAGGTCATCTGTGGCTTCCTCAGGAGGCCAGCTGACACCTATTCAAAAGTAGTCATTGGGGCTTCCTTAAGAGGCAAGTTAGGACGACATCCTGAGGACATGTGGAGCTTCTTTGGGAGGTCATCTCAGGTTACCTTTATGAAAAATCTGACTGTCTTCAGACATCATTTGGGAATTCCTTGAGAAGCTATATAGGACCTTTTCTGGAGGTCATCTGTCACTTACTCAAGAGGGTTATCTGGAACCTCCTTTGGAGTTCATATGTGGCCTCCTTGACTGGCCATCTGGGACTTACTCAAGAGGTAATCTCATCCTCATTGAGAGGACGTCTGGGGCCTCATTTTGAGGTCATCTGACACTTCTTTGGGAAGCCGTTTGGAACCTCCAGGAGAGGTAATCTAGGGCCTCCTAGGGAGGATATATGTGACATCCTCCAGAGGTCATCTGCAGCATCCTCAAGAGGCAATCTGGGATGTTCTCTCTGTCATCTCAGATCTCTGTAGAGTCAAAATTGAGTGGTGTGGGACTTGTGGGTTAAATGTTTGTGGCTATTGGTCTGTGTGTGTATGCTGATAGTTCGATCTGTGTCCTGTATGCACCTCTGTTTACTCCTTTTCTCAGGATGGCAGAACAGGCCTAAAGTTGTCATATCCAAAAAAATATTCTCCCCCAGGGTTACAGAATCCTTCAGTGGAAGATGCAATGATATACTCTCTCTCCTATTCTTTGCCATCACCACCTGTAATCTAAAGTCCTCCCATACCAAAAGTGGTTACTTGTACCAGCCTGAGGTGGTACAACATGGTATGTTACCCTTATTACCCTAGAGACAGAAACATGGAAGAGATGGTGGGCAGGACCCTTTCTAATATATTTTCCCTTTACAGCTAGTGACCTGTATACCTGGAAACAGAAAAATACATCCTTTTCAGAAAAAATAAAACCAGGGGCTCATTCCCTCATTAGAGACAGTAATTTTCACACACAAGCACATCTGAGATGAGTGTCAGCAAAGTTTACAGGTGTGTTTCACCTGGTAGTAAAGGGAGTAAGTCCTGCTCAGTGACTTAAATATGGTCCTTTGACCACACAGTAGCCCCACTATTGAAACAGACCATTTGGAACAAGTCTTTCCTGAGACTTACTCAAGCTGAAACTAACAGCCATCGAGGTATGGAGGTGCTTACCAATTATTGCCAGGTTTGGTTAGCAGGGATAACACAGTGGCTAGAAAGCCAAGTCATCAATCGAAGGTGAGTAAGATGGGACAGTTCCCCAGTGAGTACTCTAATGCTTTTCTGGAACTTCTCCCAGAAACCTATAGGACCTATAGGCCTGGCCTATAGATCTTGAAGACCTGGAGAATCAAAGATCCCTAAATATGGCCTTTGTTACCCAGTCGGCCACAGAGATTAGAAGAAAGCTTCAAAAGTTAGAAGGTTTTGAGGGAAAGGTGCATTCTAAGTTGGAAGTGGTTTGCCCAGTGGGTTTTTGATAACAGAGGTACCCTGTAAAAAAAGAGTCTAAGAAGGGAGTTTGAATTTTTGGTAGGAGCACCAGAATACGGATCAAGAAACCTTTGGCAAAGACAGTACAATCGATTTGAAAATGACAGTAGGAAACTAAACCAGTAGGACTAAACCAGTGTGCTTATTGCAAGCAAAATGGACATTGGGGAAAGGAATGTCCAAGGAGGAGAAAGATAGAAAATGACAGGGTAAATAATCACATTAACCACCTGGAAAATGTATTCATTTCTCTGGAGAAACATGCAAAGGAGCTTTGGGCCCTGAATTCCAACTGTGTTCAATTTAAAAAGCAGCCCTCTGAACTTAAGAAGAAATGTGGTAAATAAAAAATTCACCCACTTCTAACTCAAAACACAGGCTTATAAAAGACTGAATCTCCTATAGGTGCCAGTCAAAACCCACCAAGAGGGTAAAAGCACATAGAGCACACAGGAGAAAATAGAGATAATTATTTAACATGAAGAAAAGATTTGAAGATATAAATTAGGAACTTGTGAGAGTCAAAAATGAGAAGAAAATCCTCAAAAGAAACCTAGAAAACACCCAGAATCAAATGAAATTCAAGTACATTAGCCTGGGTGAGCATGAGGAAAATTAGGGGACTACAAGTCAGAGGCCAACAGAAGCACAGGACAGCAATGCTGCCATCCTTGCTAACCACAAGTGAGGCCAAGAAAAGATCTGGATGCTGCATTAAGAAATCATAGCCATGCAAAAGGAGCTAGACCTGATATAAGAATGTATTAGGGTGAAGTACATGTTGATTATAAGCTTTGAAGAGTGTCACCAGAAATTCAAGGCAACAGAGAAAGAAGGAAAGAGTAGTTAGCAGAGAAGACAGGGAAGTGCTGTGTCATAGAAGATCAGGCCAAGAAAAGTGTACAGGAAAATATCAGGCTGAAGAAAGAGATTGTTAATCTTCAGAAAGATTTAAAGGACCACATGCTCTGATTGAGAATGCTGGGGAAAGGGAAAGATCATTGGGAAGAAAAGCAGAAAAGCTAAACAAACAGTTGAAAGATCTGTCACAAAATTACACTGAAGTGGAAAACCAGAAAGAGAAAATACTAGAGTAAAAGGCCAAAAAGACTGCTGAGACCTTCTCCATAAATGTAATGCAGAAGCATCGAGTCCCTATGGAACAGATGGAGGTGGGAAAAAATACCTCTCAATAGCACCTTTTTGAACTTAAGGGAGTAGTTGAAGAGCAAGCAAAGGTGATGTGTGAGAAGGAGCAGCAGTTGACCAGTCAAAGGAACTCTCCTGTGACCCTTTCAAAGTACTTGCAGGTTAAGGAGCACATTGAGAAGGAGAGTAAGATCATGAAAGCAAGTTTGAGAGAAAAGGAGGAGAATAAAATGGAAGAAGTTTCCAAAGTTCAGCGTACTATAAAGGAGTAAAACTAGAGACCCTAAGATACAGGGAAACATCTGAGGTGATCAGGTAGCTTGGTAGACCACTTTAAAACCAGTGGGATCTCTAGAGCTACTAGTCGTTAAGATTAAAAGAAGAAGCAAAAACAGTAGTAATAAATGTGCAAATGTTGACACTGAACTTGTGAAAAATGCATGCAGGCTCAAGCTTTCTGTCAGTTTACATGTATATATTTGCACCCTGGTATATTGCCCCGGGCCACTGATTATAACTGTTCGAAAACCAATGGGACCTCAGCCTGACAATCCTTTGTAATGTGTGTAGGTAATTTCCAACAGGTAAATGCTGAAAAGCTGGAACGTATGGAAACAATTCGTATGTGAGGAACCTCAGATGGTGAATTTGGGAATGTGGGCTTCACCGAGGTAAAGGCTGGAAAGTATGATTATTGGTATCTGTTACTAATTGTGGACACTTTTTCAGGCTGAGCTGAGGCATGTGATAGTTTCTTGATTTGGCTTACCTTTAGCTATGGGGTCCAAAGATGCCCCTTCATTCAAGGCCACATTTCTCAATTATTAACTAACGCCCTAGGAATAAATTGGAAGTTACAATCCATTTATAGATCTCAGAATTCAAGGGACTAGAAAGAATGAATATCACCTTAAAGGAAACATTAACTAAATTAAATACAGGGACTGGCCATGGCTAGGTAAGCCTCCTGAACTTTGCTCTCCTTCGAGCAATATGTAGCCCTTATGTTAAAGGATTTAATTCCTTTGAAATACTTTATGGTAGACCACCCCCTTTGGTTGCTAAACTTGGGAAGGCTATATTAACACAAATGTTAATATACAATCTGCAGGCTTTACAACATATTCTTTTATGTACCTATCCTTTGGTAACCAAGGCCCACAGGCCACCTAAGAAAAACTCCACCTGCAGGGGAGGGGTCAAGATGGCGATGGAACAGCAGGGAAACACCATAGCATTCTCTAACCAAATACAGATTTCAATTCTCTGTTTCTCCAAGTGACCCACCAGAAAAAGGGCGATTACTCAGAGAGCTACAGGAAGTGAAAAAGAAAAGGGAAAAACTTACACAGACATTAAAGTGGGAAGACCCTTCCCAAATCCTTTGTTGTTGATGGGGCTCCACGCTGAGCAGCTTAAGTGGCAGGGCTTCTTACCAGGCTGCTTATGTGGCCCGGCTCTGGACCTTCAGAGGACCACACACTCTCAAGCATCCCAAGGCTTCCAGAAGACTCCGAAGAGTCTGAATAGCCTGTGGTGTTCTCTTCATCAGCTACCTAATGACACCTACCTATTTAATATACCTTATATATGGTGCTCTGTCTCGGATGGGGTTTTTGAGTTGGAAATGTTAGAATTTCCTAACCACCCTCTTTCTGCAAACCAAAATGCCTTGAGACACCACACGAGACTTTTCACCAATACCATTGCTGGCCTTGACATCCACGTCCACATCATTTCTCTACTCTGGTGAGTGAAACTAGTCTCTATGGCTCTCTGTTTCTCAATCTCTTTTCAGAGGTGCCACCAAGCCAAAGAGCTCCTCTGGCCTTTAGCCGAAAGGCTGGTAACTCTGAAGCCGAGAATGCTTGGTTTGGGGGCTTGGACATTTCTCTCTAGATGGCTCTGGGGGAAGATGGGATGCCACTTCTGCCTGGTCAGCTCTCCTTCATTCACCAGACTGACTGTCCTACACATTTAATAGGGTTCTGCGAGCCATGCCTGAACAGTGAAACCCCTCTGAAATGCTTCCTGCACTCCCTGGATAGACGGCACACCTAATATTTTTATGCTGTTGTCAGATTTAGATAACTTTTGTCTCTGCATTGGTCGAAGTCTGTTTAGTTTCAGACTCCCTTTGATCTCTGCTATTCATGTCCAACTTTCCATATATCTCCCTTTCTTTTCTACAACTTTTTGGATTGTGCCCTGAAGAGTGCTACATGTGCTGGGTCCTGGGGACCCCTCTAGTTCCCTCTCAAAGGCTGGCCAAACAAGGCTTGATTTTTTGTTGTTTTTCTTTGCATTTTTTCAGAAATTTGCCAACTTGAGTTTGCCATCTTGGCCACATAGTGGGTTAAGGGATTGGCCCCATCCAACCCATACCCTTGCACCAAGCTTACTATTCCTCCTTTCATCTATTTTTAATGTGCCTTGCTAAAAAGTTGCTCTTTTCACAGACACTGATAACTGATGCCCAACCATCTGATGTGATTTGTTAGCAAAGATGTCTAAATATTGTTGTCAAAAATTTTAAGTTTTGAGTTTTGCCTTTTTTGTTTTGTGTTGTGTAGTTTGGTACTGACTATGTGATTATAAAATATTGAGTATATCTTTGCTAAGATTCTCACGTCTAATGAGTTTTGTCATTGCAGAATATTTGGTCAATTCTTGATAAGAACCAGGTAAGCCCTACTTATTCTATTTGATCTCCTTGTTGCTTTAATTAGAAATAACAAAGGGTTTTTGTGGCAAAGATTGCATTTCAAAGCCAGCCCAGGCCAAAAAATCCCTCAGACTCCATCACCCAACTAACCCGCAAAGACAGGCTGGAAGCATGGCTCGAGCCTCTTATCTCTAAGCAGCAAACACTGCAAGTGGTACTATAACTCAAAGTGGTAGTGTGCTAGCCTTGAGCAGAAGTGCTCAGGGACAGTGCCTAGGCCTTAAGTACAAACCTTCTTGAATACCAACTGGGGCAAACCATTCCAACAATGATCACCTAGACTCGGCCGGTCTGGGGATCATGGAGAGGAGTAAGAGGAGATGATATCACATCAGCCACTTTGTGCCTGCCCTTTCAAAATATACCAGAGCCGGGAGATCAATAGAAGTAAGAAGGCTGCCCATCTAATGTTCATTCCTTTCTAACTTTCAATTGGACAGGAATTTATATTCTTGCCTTTGTCACTTGTCTTCTTCTCTACCTAGTCGCCAGATGTCAGAAATAGCTAGGAACATTTCTACCAACATTTTCAGCCCCAAGTCCTTCCTCTTGCCATTTATTTGCTCTCTAGTATTTTTTTCAGTCCCTCAATGCCTCATGAGTCTCCTCCAGACTTCATCCAAGGCTCCAGACTTCATCTAAGGACTCAATGCCCAAGTGACAGCTGTTGCCTGCTTCCTTCGCCCAGAGGGGACCACATCTCACCCTTTTACCTCTTCCCAAACCCAGGCAGGCACTCATCATAGAAAGAGAAATATAGGCCCATTTCTTTGATGAACATTGACGCAAAACTTCTCAACAAAATTTTGACCAATCGAATTCAACAATTCCTCCAAAAAAATACACAACGATTAAACAGGATTTATTTCAGGGATGCAAAGCTCGTTCAATATATGCAAATCAATTAAAATATTTCATCACATCAACAAGAGCAAGGATAAGAAATTCATGATTATCTCAATGGATGTCGAAAAAGCATTTGACAAGATCCAACACCCTTTTATGATGAAAGCTCTGGGAAAACTATGAATCTGGGTAACATGCCTCAATACAATAAAGGATGTATTTGACAAACCTACAGCCAGCATTATACTTAATGGTGGAAAACTAAAGCCATTTCCTCTTAACTCAGGAACAAAACAAGAATGTCCACTCTTTCCACTTCTCTTCAACCTACTATTAGAATGCCTAGCTACAGCAATAAGACAAGATGCAAACATAAATGGGATCCAAATGGGGAAAGAAGAAGTAAAACTCTCCCTCTTTGCAGATGACATGATCTTGCATTTAAAGAATCCCTTGGACTCCACTCCCAAATTACTCATGCTGATTCAAAACTTTAGCAGAGTAGCAAGGTATAAAATGAAATCTTAAAAATCAATAGCTTTTCTGTATGCCAACATGAGAAAAGTGTGGTTAAAATCAGGAAAGCAACTCCATTCATAATAGCTCCCAAAAATAAAATACCTAGGAATTAACTTATTCAAAGTAGTAAAGGACCTTTATGAAGAAAACATTAAAAACCTGAAAAAGGAATTCAAAACAGAACTTAGAAAGTGGAAAAACCTCCCATGCTCCTGGATTGGAAGGATCAACATTGTGAAAATGCCAATACTTCCCAACGCTATCTACAAATTCAATGCGATACCTATCAATATTCTATCCTCATTCGTCAAGGAAATAGAAGAGGCAATCCAAAAATTCACATGGAACAATAAAAGACCTCGAATAGCAAAAATGAACCTTAACAAAAAGAACAGTGCTGGGGAAATATCAATACCAAATTTCAAACTCTACTACAAAACCATAGTAATCAAAACAGATTGGTACTGGCACAATAACAGACCTCAGGACCAATGGAATAGAACTGAAAACCCAGAAATTTACCCATGGATCTATAGCCACCTAAACTTCGATAAGGGAGATAAAAAATAGAATGGAAGAAACACAGCCTCTTCAGTAAATGTTGCTGGTAAAATTGGTCAATCACTTGTAGAAAACTAAAGCTAGATCCTTATATATCACCCTGCAAAAGAAACAAATCCAAATTACTGGACAATATAAGAGATACACTATGTCTCCTTGGCACAGGTTGAAATTTTCTTAATAGAGACCCAGAAACACAACAAATCAAAGAAAGGTTGGACAAATGGGATTGCATGAAATTGCAGAGCTTCTGCATGGCAAAGGACAAAAGTAGCAAGATCAATAGAAAACCCACGGATTGGAAGAAGATCTTCTCTAGCCATACAATGGACAAGGTGTATCTAAAATACACCTGGAACTCAAAAAATTAAATCCTCCAATAACAAATCCTCAAAGAAACAATTGCCCAATAAATAAGTGGGCTAAAGATGTATAGAAAAACTTCTCTGATGAAGAAAGAAAGATAGCCAATAGACACATGAAGAAATGCTCAATCTCCCTAGCCATAAAAGAAATGCAAATCTAAACAACACTGAGATACTACCTCACCCCAGTTAGAATGGCTATAGTCAAGAATTCTAATAGGGCTGGGAAGGTGGCTCAGTGGTAGAGCGCTTGCCTTGCATGCTCGAGGCCCCCCCGTCGATTCCTCAGCACCACATAAGCAAAAAGAAAAAAAAGCCGGAAATAGTGCTGTGGCTCAAGTGGTAGAGCGCTAGCCTTGAGCTGAAGAGCTGAGGGACAGCACCCAGGCCCAGAGTTCAGGCCCAACGACCGGACCCCCCCCAAAAAAAAGAACTCTAATAACAACTGAAGCTGGAGGGGATGTTGGTGGGAATGAAAACTTGTTCAACCAGTTTGTAAAGTAGTATGGATGTTCCTCAAAAGACATAGAGCTCGCTGATGACCCAGTACTCCCATGATATTTACCCAAATGATCACAAAGAAGACCATGCTAAAGCTACCAGCACAAATGTATTTATTGCAGCATTATTTTTTTGGGGGGTCCATGGTGGGGCCTGAATTCTGGGCCTATGCACTGTCCCTTAGCTCTTTAGCTCAAGACTAACGCTCTAACACTTGAGCCACAGCACCACTTTCGGCTTTTTTTTTCTTTTTGCTTATGTGGTGCTTGGGAATCAAACCCAGGACTTCATGCATGCAAGGC
>NW_024872252.1:0-31541 GCF_019054845.1 Dipodomys spectabilis | reverse complement strand
GGAGAGACAAAGGACAAAGGGGAAACCTATGCAAAAGTAATAATCACAAGACAATATATTGGAAATACTCTTGGGGGGTTTGGGAGGGAAGAGGGAGAAAAATGAAGGAAGGGATAACAAGTTAGAAAAAAAGGAATTCATTACCTTACTTATGTAACTATAACCCCTTTGTACATTATCTTGACAATAAAATTTAAATAATAAAATAACATACATGAGAGCAGAAATACAGGAGATGGAAGTGGGGGAAATACTGTATTATACAATGAAGAGTAGAACAGCTGTAGACAACAGGAATTTTACAGTAACATAGGAAGTAATAAGCTATCATACAGATTTTCATCCTCATGTCAGTCACTAAAAAGGGGAAAATGCACAATCAGCAAACCAATAGAGGTAAAATAGAAAACTAAACAATTAAGGTGGAGGGCTGGGAAGGTGGCTCAGTAGTAGAGCACTTGCCTTGCATGCCTGAGACCCTGGGTTCAATTCCTCAGCACCACATAAACAAAAAGAAAAAAGGTGGAAGTGGTGTTGTGGCTCAAGTGGTAGAGTGCTAGCCTTGAGCTGAAGAGCTGAGGGAAAGCGTCCAGGCCCAGAGTTCAGGCCCCACGGCTGGACGCCCCCCCAAAAAATATATAAAAAAACAATGAACATGGAGAGATGACTTGGAACAATAACAAATGACACAACTAGGAAACAAATAACAAGCTGGTGAGTTTAAAAAATATTACCCATAATTCTATTAAATGTTTTTTACATCACAATTTGTTAGAAATATACTTCAAATCACAGTTTAATAGTATATCATTATAATAATAGGTTACTTATTATTGATTTCTTAATATTGAATGTTTAATGTATAATTTTAGTAGCTATAGAAAAGAAAAATGTGAAACTAATTTTAATGATATATTTCAGGAATTGTAAAATTGAGAAGCATTAAAATTTAAACAATACATCATTATTGTTTCATTTATGTAAATTGATGTGGTAATTCAAATTGTATTCTACACTTAGCACTCAACATCAAATAGGAAATTATTGCACATGAATTTGGTATTAGGTTGAAGGGTGCAGCCTTGTGGTAAAATTCACACCACACAGTACACGAAGGTATGACTCCTCTCATCTAGCTTAAATTGTGGAAATTTGATTTCTACACGCATGTTAAATTCCTGTCTAGGTGACATCTATACATTTATATAAATTATATACACGAGGAGTATTTCAGATGACACTTAAAAGTCATATTCATTAATTAAATTTTTATTATTTTGTACCAAATAAATATTTATAGAGAGACTGAATTTCTGAGTAGATGATGGTGTATTTGTGCCAGATAATACTTACTGAGGCTTATTTTATATTCCTGACATTGTTTATACAGTTGGACATAATTTTCCGTAAGGGGTTAAGTGTATTATATTGGATATATGAAAGTAAACTGAATGTTGATTCCATTAATCCTTTGCAATTTTTGTAATCCCAATATAAATTATCCATGTGTTTGAAGTAATGAAAACAACAACCGATATAAGCAACATGAATCAGTCTGTAGCAGACAAGTATTTTCACCTTTATTTTGATAGTTGTTCCTCTTTTACACTACAGAATATTCTTGGGAAAATGTGCTTCAGGCTGGCCACAATTGCAGAATATTATGGTTTAATCTATCAGTCCCATTGTTGGTAACACAGAAAATCTACTGATTCTTGTGGTTTTTATACCCTCCTACATTGCTGAAAGTTAGCATCACCTTTACTAACTTGAGGAAGGAAGCTATAGGGTCCTTTATATACAGGATCATTTCATTTGTGAAAAGGGATAGTTTTACTTCTTCCCTATTTGCATCCCCTTTATGGTTTTCTCTTGCCTATTGCTCTTGCTAGAAAGTACACTACTATATTGAAGAGTAGTAGAGAGAGTGGACATCCTTTTCTCATTCCTGTTTTTAATATATTCATGCCTCCACCTTTAGATATATACTTATTGTCATATCTTTGTCATACACATACACTAAAACTACCAGCACAACTATGTTTTTGCAGCATTATTATCATAGCTAAAATATGGAGCCAATCCAGATGCCCCTCAATAGATGAGTGGATCCAGAAAATGTGGTATATATACACAATGGAATTTCATGCTTCTATCAGAAAGAATGACAGAGCCTCTTTCTTAACAAAATGGAAAGACTTGGAAAAATCATATTATGTGAAGGAAGCCAGACTCAAAGTAACATAGGATCCATGGTTTCCCTCATTTTCATTAATTAATGTATGCTTAGGATAGTCCTGGCAGATAGGTTAACTTTTATTTTTTTCATTGTGAAAATACTGTATTGAGGGGTTAAAATTACATGGGCAAGATAATGATTACATTTCTTATCAAGCATTGTAGCCTTCCTCTTGGTTTCCCCTTCCCATCCCTTCCCATCAGTCCCCCGTCCCCTACCATGTCCTCCTCCTCCCCCCAAGTGGTAATGTTTGTTTTTCCACATAACGACTTGTACATCTCATTGTTGCAATGGATCCACCTGTATCAAATGGCTATAATCAAGAACTCTAACAACAACAGATGCTGGAGGGGATGTGGACAGAATGGAACCTTACTGCATTGTTGGTGGCAGTGTAAATTTGTTCAACCATTTTGGAAAGCAGTATGGAGGTTCAAAAAACTCCACATAGAGCTCCCCTATGACCCAGCAATCCCACTTTTGGGCATTTACCCAAATGATCACAAACAAGGCCGCAATAAAGCTACCAGCACGACTATGTTTATTGCAGCATTATTTACCAGAGCTAAGATATGGAACCAACCATGATGTCCCTCAGTAGATGAATGGATCAAGAAAATGTGGTGTATATGCACAATGGAATTCTATGCCTCCATCAGAAAGGTTCACTTTTTAAACTATTAACAATCCCTTTTTTCTCTCCCTCTTCCTCTCTGATTCCATTTGTGTGTGTGGGTTTGTGTGTGTGTGTGTGTGCGCGCGCGCGTGTGTGTGCAGTAATGAAACTTGCCTTGGAGCCTCAAATTCTTGCTAGTTTTTTTTTCACTCATGACTGACTGAGTCTGTACTATTTGAACCAATGTTTCATTCTGTCTTTGATTGAACAATTGAACATAAATGTCTCATGGATTGCTACTCCAGCCATGTGTGTGAACCATGAGCTTCCAATCTCAGCCTAGTGAGATAGAGATACTGGCATCCAGCTTTATTGTCAAGGGTCATTTGTTTTGTTTTGTTTTGTTGTTTGTTGTTTTGTGAATCCAAAATATGTAAGGAAAAAAATAATTTATAATCAGTACTAGTCACATAAAATATGAATTGTTTAAAGATTACCTTTATAATGTTAACCTTTTGCATCCACATTATGTGATTTTATTTTTTGAACTCTCTTGTTGCAGTCAAGTCACTTATATATAATTTGAAACTTCTTCTCTTGGTTTTATAGTGTGTTAGGTGTTTCAAAACAGAATTTATCTACTACTGAAGCAAGACCTTTATGATTATTCAATGTCCTGTAATCATGTTTATTACTGATCATCGCACCATTTGAGTACAAGTAGTTTCTTATAATATCTCCACATATTTTAGAATTCTATGCCATGCACACTTCTGCCAAATATGCAAGGGCATCCTTTGTAATTCTCCATGTATTTTCATGTAATTCCCTCTACTCTCAAGTGCTAAGTCCTTTGATGGTCATGTTGATTTTCTCCCCTGTTACATTCAACATTGCACCTTGGGAACTACTGGTGTGCACTCCTGTACTTCCAGCCGTTCTCCTTGTGCTTTGGCTTGTACCCCTCTTCACCTCGAAGGGACAGAAATTCAGGATATTTTCTTCAATCTTTATCTCAGACATCTATCTTTATTTTCTAGTAATACATTCATTGAATTCTTTCTGTAAAGTCTAATGCCTTGAAAATGATTACTGCATTGTCATGGTATTGTTATTTGGCATTAGGGAAGAACATGGGTCAGTAACTGTAACTTAGGTAAAAGAAGATTGCAATCATGGCTCAATAGATGTTGTTCATTGGATAATGTTTACTTCAAAGTCTGCCTCCCTGCTTTCTTTTCATTGTTTTTTTTTTCAATGTAGCCTTTTCTGGAAAATATTTTTGGGCCTAGTGAAGATCAATTCCTACTGTAATTAGTCATCAATTTTATTGCAACATCATTTCACAGATCCTTCTGAATTTCTTCAGGGTTTGTATAGTAGTGCTTCACATTATTAGATATGTTTTAACATCGATGCATCAATGCTTAAGTCACCATTTTGAGAACTAAAAAGAAACAATGCTGCAAACTCACTATTTGGCAATTTTCTGGTTTTAAATTCTTTTAGATTAAAATTGTTGCTGGAGAACAAACATTCTGTGTACAATTTTAGATTTTCCTAATTATTTTTAGTATACTTTCCAATGTTATATAAAGTTAAAACATTGCCACTTATTTTTATGATTTCTAAAATGGTCAGAGAAAAGGTTCTATTCATTCACAATTTTAAGACAATAGAGTGTCCATTGTGACTAAGTGAGACATTTTAAAATTTTATTTGTGGTCCTTAAAGGTTGTGCTAGGGAATCAATTCCAATGCTTTATGTGTCTTAGTCCACTTTGTGTCTCTCAGCCTAATGTGACCTGTGGTTTTATTTTCACTCAATTGGAATAAAGAAAAATTTCACTAGGAAGGAATTATTACTTGGTTACTTTCTCCAGTATCTCTCGCATACATAAAAGTAATATAATTCAAAACTTACAGAAAATTGTGTTCTATTAACAGTAACGGTTTACTTTTTGTAGCTCCACTCTTCAATAAGTCTTGCCACTTTCCTATCCCTACTTCCTATAAAACTTGACTGAATCCACTGGAAACACATTTCTCCTCCTTAAAAAGCACAACCTTAAGTAACCTACCCCCTGGTAGTCCTGCTATAAACTTTCAAAGTCCTGACTGCGACCTTCCTGAAAGTCCTCCTCTGCCACAGGGAAAGCATTCCTCTACTCCACCCCTTCCTGGAATCCCTGCTCTGCACCACCAGAAACCAGGCCACATCTATATCGCCTCCTTCTATGTCCCTCCTTGCTGCACCAACAACCACACCTACATTGGCTCTTCCCTCTAATTCTCACTTCATCCACCATATAACTCATCCCTAACTACGCTAGTCCCTCACATTCCCATTGCTCCCATATCGTAGTACCTCCAAGCTCCTCCCTTTTCTTTCATTCCCCACCCCCAAGTAGACTTCTTCCTCAAGCCCTACCTTGTTTCATCAGTAACTCCGCCTATAACTAGTCTACTTTTAAGTTGCCTAACCTCTTAAATCTAGCCCTAAACATAATCTTTCCCACAAAGCCCATCATGCTATACCAAACACGTCCACTTTCCTATAACTGCCCTTGAAGCCCCACCTTGGTTGGTCAGAAGCTTGTCACACAGCCCATCTCCTGCCTGGAATGCCAGCCTTGCTTCACCACAAGCCTCTCCACCTCCCATATCTACCTTTTCAATGCCCTGCATTGCTCCCCAGATAAACCTCCCTCTATTGGGTCCTCCCTCAGATACACACGGTACTACACCAGATATCCTGCCCATAATATCCTACACCTTTGTAGACCTTCCACTCCTTTTCATAGCCCTTCCTCCAATAGGCCCATGGATCCAAGCCCTGCCCTGCTCCAGAAAAACCCCACTAGAAAACCCCCACCACACTATCCCATCTCTCAACACCCACATTGCTCCACTGGAAAACACTGCACCAGTTGGCTTCCCTCTGGAAGCCTCACAGGCTCAACTGTAAATCACTGTCCCTCAATAGTCCCTTGGTGAAGGTTGCCTTGCACTACTGGAAACCGTGTCCAAAGTCCTTGTCCTGCCTTGCAGCACTTAATTCCCCACCCAAACTTACTCCTCTTTTCGAAGTGGTGACTGCCTACACCAGAAACCCCATCCTAACCAGTCTAGTTCACTGTATCCTATCCCTGCTGTCACAAGCCCTGGTTCTGAAAAACTCCTCCATATATTGCAACTACATCCTGCTCTGCCAGAAACCCCACCTCCACCCTAACACACTTTCCAAAGGCCTGCCATTCTCCACGAGGAACCCCGTCACTTTCTAGCCCACGTTTTTCTAGCATCGCCTTATCCTCTCAAAACCAGACCCCAAAAAGCCTCTCCCTAATAGTTCCACATTACTGCATCAGAAACCCCAACTTCTGTCAGGCTCCTTTCTCTTCCCTGCCTTATGTGAATCACCACCCTACATACCCACTAAGGCTCACAATGTTCCACCAGAACCTCTCCTCTAAGTAACCTCCTCCTTTGTAACCTTGATCTTCTTCCTCCAAGCTCTGCCCCAAACAGCCTCCTCCACAGTGACGCCACGTTCTTCCACTGAAAACCTGTACACCTGCCAGCCTCCATCCTAAAGTCCCACCTACTCCACAAGAGGCCCCGCCCCTAACAAGTCTAGTCTTTCTTGTTCTGCCTACCTTTAGAAGATATGACAGAAATAAATGATTACAGGTAATTTGAGTTAATCATTGGCTAATATAGGTGATTTGATATTGAAATACAGGGTAAATTTGAAAGTATAATCACAGTAGTCAGATATTTTGCTAAGTAATTTTGTTTCACATTAAAAACACATCTAGACCAGAATTAAGGATTTACTTTTGCTGTCTGTCAACTTGTATGTCACTTGGGAAAAGAAACTTCATGTCTTCCATGTGTGATAAAGGACTTTAAATGGTTTGATGTGCTGGCTCACATGTTTAATCATGGTTAGCAATCAGAAATAAATAGATCACAATTTGAACAAAGCCTAACCAAAAATTTAGGAAGTCCCAATCCTAACAATCTAGTGGATCATGGTGAATCATGCCATTAATCTCAGCACCACACGAGGCTAAGTCTCTGACTAGTATCTGCGTCACTTTGTAACTGGCACACTTGGAGGCAGTCACATCTCCTGATGCAGAAACTGGGCTGAGATTTCCCCAAGAGGAGGGTGGAATCTTCCACACCTTCCCAGGATGGACCTCAGAAAATGCAGTGAGCGTGCTTGCTTTCCTCCTCCAAATGGCATGAGATGCCATGCTGTTGAGGTGTAAGGTAACATTAAATTAAATTTCACATTCGTCAATTGAGCTGCTCTTCCAAGCCTGTGAGTTCAACTCAGAAAGTGTTCAGTAGGGGAGAGAGGGAGGATGAGTGAGAGGAGAAATAGAGAGAGAGAGAGAGAGAGAGAGAGAGAGAGAGAGAGACAGAGACAGAGAGAGAGAGACAGAGACAGAGACAGAGAGACAGAGAGACAGAGAGACAGAGAGACAGAGAGACAGAGACAGAGAAGGAGGAAAGGAAGGAAGGAAGGAAGGAAGGAAAAAAGGAAGGAAGGAAGGAAGACAGAAAGATACAAAGAAAGAAAGAAAGAGAGAAAGAAAGAGAGAGAGAGAAAGAAGGAGAGAGAGAGAGAAAGAAGGAGAGAGAGAGAGAAAGAAGGAGAGAAAGAAAGAAAATAATTGAGAATGAACTGTTTGGAGTCAAGAGTCACATGGCAGAGGTACTACCTGTATTTGGTATTAGGTTTGCTCCAGGCCATGCAGACTCTATGCAGACACCTCCTCACTTCTTGGCTTAGTTTCCACCCTTCATGTATTATCTAGGTATCTGGCACACCTGGAGGCAGCCACTTCCCCCTCCTGCTAAGTCACAACCTGGTCAGCCTCTGGTCACACTTTCCATCTGACCAGAGAAGAGTCCCAGGCCTTGAAGTCACATCTAGATCCAGTGTGGCCAGACTTTTCCACCACCTGGCCACACCTCATTCGGTCCTTCGCCTAGATGAATCCTGGCTCAAGGTTGGGTCGCTCTATTTTTTTGTACATGCCTTTCCACCGTATATGGCATGGGCAGCAGTTCAGTAAATAAACGATTTTACCAGACTGAATACAGTGCGGTGTTCTCTTCATTGGCTACCTAATGAAACTCACCTAATTAATATACTTTACACTTCAAAGTTTCTAGTTATGAATTCATGGATATTTTTGTGACACATGTGAGTTCAGTATCTACAAAACATATGTACTAACTCATCATTTAACAGTATAATTTGGCCTGGAATATTTAATTGCAGCTTAATTAACCATAAAGTCTATTTTGTTTACTTTGCTTTGTTTTGTTTTTTTTTCTTAAAGTGATAAAAGAGTTGGTAGGACAATCTGAAAGGATCTCTGGTTTCATATTTTCTCATCACCCTGGGCTACAACCTGTGTGCTACCAGGTCAGAGAATGGGACTTTGAAATTCTAGAAAGTAGATGCGCATCATTAGGCTCCATGGCTTCGGGATTTCTCAGATTATTTTTTAAATGTAATTGTTACTAAGGTGTGTACAGCGATGTTACCATTTCACAATTCATGTAATGTGTACATTTGTCTTGTAGACAATGCCACCCTTACTGAGCTTTCTCCCGGTTTTTTTGTTGTTGTTGCTTGTTTTGTTTTTGTGCTTGACTTTCAGCTGAACTCAGGATTGGGTGCTATCCCTGAGTTTTTGTAATCAAGGTTACTCTACCTCTCAAGCCTCAGCTCCCTTTATGGCTGTTTGGATGTTAATTGGAGAAAAAGGTCTCACAGATTTTCTCACTCCAGCTGGCTTTGAACTGTGATCATCAGCCTCCTGAGTAGCAAGGATTATAGGCCTGAGTCCTCAGTGTCCAGCTGCTAAAGTGTTGGTTTCGTGCTTCCCTGGTTGTATTACAATTTTCTTCGACTCTTGGCACTAATACTACATATTGCCTGGCTCAAATCTGAATTGGTGGAACATGCTTGTATTTTGAGGAAATCAGGAATAGGAAACTATAGGCCATGGGGAAATATAAGCTAAACAAATCATTTGGAACATGGCATAAAGACAAATAAGTTTATTGCCAGTTGATTGTGTCCTGTCTTTACTGTTAATTCTGCATGGCCTGTGAATGATGTTATACATATCTAAATGGCCATTGGCAGAAATAAGGTTTCTCATCCTGTCCTAAAAACAAAACAAAAACCAACCAAAATATTATGTATGAGTCCAGCAATATCCTCTAGTTAGAGAACAATCTGTCCTAATTTATGAAAAAAAAGTCCTTTATTCAAGTGCTACTTTTTCTAACCACAAATATAATGAAATCTGTAGAAGATTATAGAATTCTATACCAATGCTGACATTTTAATTCACAAGTAATTCAGACTTTGAAATGTTTATTTTTTGTCAATTGTGCAGCTTGAACTCAGGGCCTGGGCACTGTCCCTGAGACTCTGTGCTCAAGTTAGTTAGCACTCTACGAATTGAGGCAAGGAGCCACTTCTGGCTTTTGAGTTGTTAATTGGAAAAAGAGTCTTATGGGGACTTTTCTTCCTGCCCTGGCTTAGAACTGCAATCCTCAGATCTCAGCCTCCTGAGAAGCTGGGATTACAGGCATGAGCCATTGACACCTGTCTTCAAAAAGTCTTTTTTTAATTGTGAAAATACAATACAGAGGGGTTACAATTACTTGGGCAATGTAATGAGTGCATTTCTTCTCAAGCATTGTTGCCCCATCCTTTGTTTCCCCTTCTGATCCCTTCTTATCTCCCCCCCACACACCCCACCACCACACACCGCACTCCCCATCCCCCCCCCCCGGCCAAAGTTGTAAAGTTTGTTTTTCAACAACGTCTTGTATATCTCATTGATGCAACGGGTCCACCTGTATTCCTATTTAAACCATTTGTTGTTTCCATTCCTCTCCACAAATTATACCAAAATCAAATACAGTGAAAGCAGGGTTATATCGTAGGGGAGGGACATACAAAGCAACAAAGAAATCATCTTATAAATATGTGAGAATCAATCACAAGAAAGAAAAATCATTTGGATCCTTCTCTTGTGGTTCATTTCACTTAACATCCACTTATCTGAACTTTTCTGCTTGTCTCAGACATATACTAGTTATTGCAAATATGGGTAAACATGGGACCTCTGTTTCTTTGGGCCTGGCTTATGTCACTTAATATAATTTTTTCCACGCTTTTTCAATTTCCTTACAAAAAGTGTAATGTCATTCTTTCTGATGGAAGCATAGAATTCTATTGTGAATATAGACCAAATTTTCTTGATCCATTCATCTACTGAGTGACATCTGGGTTGGATATATCATTGCTATGGTAAATAATGCTGCAATAAACATAGCTATGCTGGTAGTTTCTTATGGTCCTGTTTGTGATCATTTGGGTAAATGTCCAAAAGTTGGATTACTGGGTCATAGGGGAGCTTCATGTGGAGTCTTTTGAGGAACCTCCATACTGCTTTCCAAAGTGGTTGAACAAGTTTACACTCCCACCAACAATGCAGTAAGGTTCCTTTCTGTCCACATCCCCTCCAGCATCTGTTATTAGAGTTCTTGATTCTAGCCATTCTAACTGGGGTGAGGTGGTCTCTCAATGTTGTTTTGATTTACATTTATGTTATGGTTAGGGAAGTTGAGCATTTCTTCATGTGTCTATTAGCTATCCTTATTTCCTCTTCAAAGAAGTTTCTCTTTAAGTCTTAGACGACTTATTTATTGGGCAGTTGTTTCTTTGAGGATTTGTGGTTGGGCGATTTAATTTTTTGAATTCCAGGTATATTTTAGATATGAGACCTTTGTCCATTGTATGGCTAGCGAACATTTTCTCCCAGTCTGTGGGCTTTCTACTGATCTTCCTAGCTATATCATTTGCCATGAAGAAGCTCTGCAATTTCATGCAATCCCATTTGCCCAACCTTTCTTTGATTATTTGTGTTTCTGGGTCTCTATTAAGAAAATTTTGTCCTGTGCCAAGGAGATCTAGGGTTTCTCCTATTCACGGGCTCCACTCCCAAATTGCTTCAGCTGATTCAAAACTTTGGCAAAGTAGCAGGGTATGAAATTAACCCTCAAAAAATGTCTTTTCTGTATTCCAACAATGAGAAAAGCATGGCTTAAATTAGGAAAGCAACTCCATTCATCATAGCCCCACAAAAAATAAAATCCCTAAGAATTAACTTAACCAAGAAGTGCAGGACCTCTATGATGAAAACATTTAAAGACCTGAAAAAGACAATAAAGCAGAACTTAGAAAGTGGAAAAACCTCCCTTGCTCCTGGATTAGAAGGATTAATATCGTTAAAATGGCAATACTACCCAAGGCTCCCTACAAATGTGATACCTCTCAATATTCCAACTTCATTCTTCAAGGAAATAAAGGAAGCAATCCAAAAATTCATATGGAATAATAAAAGAGCCCAAATAGCCAAAACGATCCTTAACAGACAATATAGTGCTGGAGGAATATCAATACCAAATTTCAAACTCAACTACAAAGCCATAGTAATCCAAACAGCTTGGTACTGGCAACAGAACAGACTTCAGGACCATTGGAATAGAATTGAAATCCCAGAAATGAACCTACAGATGTATAGTCATCTCATCTTTGATAAGGGAGCTAAAAAAAGAATGGAAGAAAGACAGCCTCTTCAGTAAATGGTGCTGGCAAAATTGGTTAACTACTTATAGAATACTAAAGCTCCATCCTTATCTATCACCCTGCACCAAAATCAACTCCAAATGGATCAAAACCTTGGGAGTCAAAGCAGACACTCAAATACTCATTTGTAAAATGATGAATTGCTTAATGCCCCTGGTTCACATATATAATCCAAGCTATAGTTCAGATGAAAGGTATGAGGAACAAACACTAGTTGTGTGTTGTTCATGATGGTTTATTTTGGCAGGTTTAATATTGTTCGTTTCTTTTTTTTCATTTTTTTATTTTTATTATGAACATACTGTACAGAGGGGATACAATTAAATGGGCAAGATAATGAGTACATTTCTAATCAAGCATTGCAGCCTCCTCCTTTGTTTACCCTTCACATCCTTTCCCAGCCTCTCCCAGTCCCCCAACCCAATCCTCCCCCCACCCCCCGCCACATCAAAGTTGTAAAGTTCGTTTTCGACATGACAACTTGTACTTTTCAGTGTTGCAACCGGTCCACCTGTATCCTTAAACGACTTGATTTCCCTCTTCTCTTCCACAAGTTTTACCGACATAAAATATAGGGAAAGCAGGGGTTATACTGTGGGAGAGGGAAATAAACAGCAACAAGGAAATAATCTTATAAATGCGTTAGAAACAAATGAGTAAAAGAAAAAAAACATTTAAATACATATCTAAGGGTTCATTTTCCTAACATCATATTATCTGACCTTTTCTGCTTGACTCATACATATACTAGATATTGCAAATAAGGGAAATCATGGGACCTATATTTCTTTGGGCTTGACTTACTTCACTTAATACAATTTTTCCAAGCCTTTCCATTTCCTAACAAATGGGAAAATGTCATTCTTTCTGATGGAGGCATAGAATTCCATTGTGTATATATATACCACATTTTCTTGATCCATTCATCTACTGAGGGGCTTCTGGGTTGGTTCCATATCTTAGCTTTGGTAAATAATGCTGCAATAAACATAGTTATGCAGGTAGCTTTAGTGTGGTCTTGTTTGTAAACATTTGGGTAAATGCCCAAAAGTGGGATTGCTGGGTCTTAGGGGAGCTCTAAGTGAAGTCTTTTGAGAAACTTCCATACTGCTTTCCAAAGTGGTTGAACAAGTTTACACTCCCACCAACAATACAGTAAGGTTCCCTTCTGTCCACATCCCCTCCAGCATCTGTTGTTAGAGTTCTTGATTTTTGCCATTCTAACTGGGGAGAGGTGGTATCTCAATGTTGTTTTGATTACCATTTCTTTTATGGCTAGGGAAGATTAGCATTTCTTCATGTTTCTATTAGCCATCCTTCTTTCTTCTTCAGAGAAGTTTCTCTTTAAGTCTTTAGCCTACTTATTTATTGGGCAGTTGTTCTTTGAGGATTTGTTGTTGGGGGATTTAATTTTTTGGGTTTCGAGTGTATTTTAGATATGAGACCCTTGTCCATTGTTTGGCTAGTGAAGATCTTCTCCCAATCCGTGGGCTTTCTATTGATCTTGCTAGCTATGTCCTTTGCTGTGCAGAAGCTCTGCAACTTCATGGAATCCCATTTGTCCAACCTTTCTTTGATTTGTTGTGTTTCGGGTCTCTATTAAGAAAATTTCGGCCTGCTCCAAGAAGACCTAGGGTTTCTCCTATTCCATCCTGTAATGTTTTCAGAGTGTATGCTTTGACTCTGAGGTCTTTGATCCATATGGAGTTGATTCTGGTGCAGAGTGATATATAAGGTTCTAGGTTTAGTTTTCTACAGGTAGTTAACCAATTTTGCCAGCACCATTTACTGAAGAGGCTTTCTTTCTTCCATTCTATTATTTTAGCTCCCTTATCGAAGATTAGATGGCTACAGGTCTTTAGGTTCATTTCTGGGTTTTCAGTTCTATTCCATTGTTCCTGAGGTCTGTTCTTGTGCTGGTACCAACCTGTTTTGATTATTATGGCTTTATAGTAGAGTTTCAAATTTGGTATTGATATTCCTCCAGCAGTGTTCTTTCCGTTGAGGAGCGTTTTTGCTATTCAGGGTCTTTTATTGTTTATACGAATTTTTGGGTTGCCTCTTCTATTTCCTTGAAGAATGAGGTTGGAGTTTTGATAAGTATCGCATTGAATTTGTAGATAGCCTTGGGAAGTATTGCCATTTTCACGATGTTACTCTTTCCAATCCAGGAGAATGGGAGGTTTAGCCATTTTCTGTTTTGATTTGCTTTTTCAAGATTTTAAAATTTTCATCATAGAGGTCCTTCACTTCTCTGGGTAAGTTAATTCCTAGGAATTTTATTTTTTGTGGGGCTATTACAAATGGAGTTGATTTTCTAATTTCACCAAAACTTTTCTCATTGTTGGCATACAGAAAAGCCATTGATTTTGGGGGGTTAATTTTATACCCTCCTACTTTGCCAAAGTTTTGAATCAGCTTCAGTAATTTGGGAGTGGAGTCTATGGGATTCTTTAAATACAAGATCATGTCATGTGCAAAGAGGGAGAGTTTTACTTCTATTTCCTTATTTGGATCCCCTTTATGTCTGCATCTTGTCTTATTGCTGTAGCTAGGCATTCTAATACTAGATTGAAGAGAAGTGCAGAGAGTGGACATCCTTGTCTTGTTTCTGAGTTAAAGGAAATGGCTTTAGTTTTTCATCATTAAGTATAATGCTGGCTGTAGGTTTATCATATACAGCCTTTATTGTATTGAGGAATGTTCCATGGATTCCTAATTTTTCCAAACCCTTCATCATAAAGGGGTGTTGCATCTTGTCGAATGCTTTTTCTGCATCTATTGAGATAACCATGTGGTTCTTATTTTTGCTCCTGTTGATGTGATGAATAATATTATTTGATTTGCGTATATTGAACCAAGTTTGCATCCTTGACATGAATCCTGCTTGATCGTGTTCTATGATTTTTTGGGTGAATTGTTGAAGTCGATTGGCCAAAATTTTGTTGAGAAGTATTGCATCAATGTTCATCAATGAAATGGGTCTATAGTTCTCTTTCTTTGATGAGTCCCTGCCTGGTTTTGGGATGAGGGTTATGATGGCTTCATAGAATGTATTCGGTAGTGAACTTTCAATTTCATTGAAGAGTTGGAGGAGTATTGGTGTGAGCTCTGCTTTGAAGGCCTTGTAGAATTCTGCTGTAAAACCATCTGTTCCTGGAATTTTCTTAGCTGGGAGGTCTCTTATTGCTGTTTCTATTTCAATGCTTGATATGTGCCTGTTAAAATAGTTTAACTCATCTTGGTTTAGTTTTGGCATGTCAATATTTGAGGGAAAAGGTCCATTACTGCTAAGTTCTTAAACTTATTAGCATAAATTTTGAGAAGTATTCCCTTATAATGTTCTGAATCTTGGTTGTTTCCGTGGTGTTGTTTCCATTCTCATCTCTCAGTTTATTTATTTGGGTGTGTTCTCTTCTTTTTCTGATAAGATTTGCTATGGGTCTCTCAATTTTGTTAATGTTTTGAAAGAAACAACTATTTGTTTTGTTGATTCTCTCTATTGTTTATTGGATACTAATTCATTTAATTCTGATTTAATTTTAATAATTTCTTTCCGTCTACTGGATTGGGGTTCATCTTGCTATTCTTTTTCAAGAAGGTTTAGATATGTCATTAAATTTTTGGTTTCAAATCTCTCCTATTTGTTGATGTAGGAGCTCAGAGCTATAAACTTGCCTCTGAGTACTGCCTTTGCTGTGTCCCAGAGGAGCTGGTAATTTGTGTGTTCATTTTTGTTGAATAGCATGAACATTTGAATTTCCTTTCTAATCTCTTCCATGACCCACTCGTGATTCAGCAGTGTGTTGTTCATACTCCATGTGTTTCCGGATTTTCTTTGATGGCTTTTGGGGTTGAGTTCTAATTTTAATCCCTTGTGTTCAGAGAGAATGCAAGATATAATTTCAATGTTTCTGAATTTGGACAAGTTTGCTTTGTGGCCTAAAATGTGTTCTACTTTAGAAAATGATCCATGTGGTGCTGATATTAGGATTGCAACTCCCGCCTGTTTATGGGGGCCGTTTGCTTGGTAGATTTCGTTCCAGCCTTTAACATCGAAAATTTGTTTGTTTCTATGTGCAAGGTCTGACTCTTGAAGGCAGCATTTAGAAGGATCTTGTTTTTTTTTATTCAACTAGACAGTCTATGTCGCTTAATTGGAGAGTTAAGTCCGTTAATGTTGATAGATAGGACTGAGAGATATTTGGGATTTCCTGCCATGTTATCCACCTTCTTGGGGACTGTGAAAACTGTGTTCTCCTAATGGTTTTGGATTCTCAGTTTGGGTGCATTTTCTTGGCCTTTATTGTGGTCTTATTGGTTTTCTATGTGTAGGACATCTTTAAGAATCTTTTGTAGGGCTGGTTTGGTGGAGAAGATTGCTTCAATTTTTCTTTGCTATGGAAGGTTTTTATTTGGCCTTCAGTTATGAAGGAGAGTTTAGCTGGGTACAGTATTCTTGGTTGGTATTTGTTTGTTTTTAGGGGATGGCATATATCATTCTAGGCTCTTCTTGCTTTGATTGTCTCTGCTGAGAAATCTGAGGTGATTTTAATTGGTTTCCCTTTATAGGTGATTAACTTTTTCTCCCTGACAGCTTTAAGGATCTTTTCCTTGTTCTGGATTGATCCTGTGTGGATTATAATGTGACAGTGGGATGTCCTATTCTGGTCTGTTCTATTTGGAGTTCTGACAGCTTCTTGTATCTGAATAGGCCTACCTTTTTGCATGTTTAGGAAGTTCTCTGCTAGGATCCTGTTAAACAAATTTCCTAGACCATTAACTTATGTTTCTAGGTGCTCCTCTACAACCATTATCCTTAGATTACACCTTCTGATGGTGTCTTCCAAGTGTTGGATAGATCTATCATATTTTTGGGCTTGTCTTGCATGGTTGTATGTTCTTTCTCTATAATATCTAGACTGTCTTCAATCCCTGAGATTCGATCTTCTGCATGGTCTAACCTGCTGTCAAGACTTTCTACTTTGTTTATTATTTCTTTTCCTTCTAATTGTTCAGCTTTGATGGCTTCAAATTCTTTGTTGAAGCTTTGTTTTAGATCTTGTATGAACTTCTTTACTTCTTTAATTTGGTGTTTAGTGTTTATTCTCAAATCACTTAGTTGATTGGTTATGGTTTCCTTGGACTCCCTTTCCTTCTGTTGGGTTCCACTCAGCATTCCCTTTGTGGTCTCCCTTACTTCCTCCAGCTCTTTGTTAATGGATCCCATGAATGCCTTTAGTGATCTTTGTGTATTCTTATCTTGCTCTCTCAATTCCTGTATTACTCTTTGCTTAGCCTCCTCCCGCTCCCGTTCATGCCATTCCTGTAGTTCTCTTTTAGTGTTCTCAGCCTGTTCACTCCATTCCTGCCTATTTCTTTGAGTATTCTCAATCTGTTCAAGCAAATCCTGTATCAGTTTTTGAGTAGCTTCCTCATGCTCATGATATTCCTGTATAAACCTTTGGATTGCCTGCTCTCTCCCCCATCACACTCATACAGATTCCTTTGTAGGTTTTCATTCTTTTCCTGCATTGACCTTTGGTTTGCCTCCTCTCTCTCCCTATCACGCTCATACAGAGTCCTTTGAATGTTTTCAATCTTTTCATTTATCATGTTTGCCAGCAGTGTTTGTAGAGCTATTTGTGAACTGTCTTCTGGATTACTCATTATCTGTTCTTTCCCCTTATTATCATGAGTGGGAGTTGAGATACTGGGACTTGCCATTTTTCTTGTGTTTTTCCGGCTTACTCTGCACGTTTGGGATGAAAATAACACCAGTTTTGTCTAGAACACTTTCTTAAGGCAAGCATCAACCAAAGTCTGAATATGCACAGTCAATAGTCTGCAGATACAATGTAGTTCAACAGATACATCTATTCAACATCAAGCAATTATATATTAATGCGCTACCAACCGCAAAGAAACATTTAGAAAACCAGAAATTATTAGGGTTAGGGAGAGATGTGGGTAAAAAATAGGAATAGAGAGATATGGGAAGGCACAGGGAGAGTTAACTAAGTCCTAATAATCTCAAAGCAGGAAATAGGTTGGATAAGATGAAAGTAGAAAGAGAGAAAAAAAGAAGAAAGGGAAAAGAAAAGAGACCAGAAAAAATAGAAGAGGAAAAATTAATATCATGTAAACAGAAAACAAACTATTCAGAGAAGAAAGTGAATATAATGAGAGAAGGGGAAGGATATAAAGGAGATGTGAAAAACTTAAAAATAAAAATACTTAAAATATTATAAAGGTATAAAGAAGTTGTACTGCTATTAAGGAATTTAAGTTTTGAAATGAGTAATAAATTTGTGGATTACGTGTGTACGCAATGGGGGATAGGGTCTAATAGTCAACTCCGGGTTTATCTGAGGATGTGCAGAACAATAATTAAGTCACAAAAGAAGAACAAAAGAGAAGAAAAGGTGAAAAGGATAAGAAAGGAAGAAAAAAAAAGATCAGAAGTTCAGTAGAGCTAAACAAAAAACAAAAAGAAAAATATTTTTAGAAAAAGAAAGAAAAAAAAAGAAAGAAAAACGCACACACATGTATCCCTAAAATAAAAATTATAAGAGGAAAAAAAGTTACTAGAAAACAATCTTTTTCAAAAAAGGTAAAAATTAAAAATTTAAAAAAGTTTTAGAAAAGAAAAAAAAATTTATAAAAGTTAAAAAAAGAAGAAGAAGAAGAAGAAAAGTTCTTTGATTTTTTTTGGGAGGGGTGGGCAAAATCCTGTATCTCCTTTGTGTCTGTAAGCAGCCTCTTGTTGGAGACTCTGGTCTGCTTGTGGTCCTATTTCTTGGTTGATTTCTTAAGTCCGTTTGTTCAAACAGGCAAAAAAATGCTCTGCTTTACCCAGGATTTTGCGATCCTCCTCCCAGGTTAGTTCAATGGGAGGTAGATCTGCTCTGAGTATCACAAAAGAGGGAGATGGCTTTTTCCTCAAGTTTGGAGATCATGTGATGAGGCTAGGTTCTGGGTAGAGTTGAAGCATTTCATCAAACAGTAGCTTTTCCTGGGGGCTAGTTTGTGAGAAACTCACAGAGCCCAGCCTGGAGCCATTCTCAGAGTTTCTGTTTATTGAATTTCAATTGATTGTCAAAGCTGCTAAAGGGAGGGGCAGCCTCTGGCTTTGATTACCCAGTGAAGAAAGCCATTCCTAGGGCTGGCACCTGAGCGGGGTGACTTCCCTGGATGTAGCTGAGTCTGGCAGGTCAGGTCAGGTTAGCTTCTTGTGACCTGCTAAATGACTGTATTGTTTTCTTCCAAGGCCTGAATTGGAGCTTGCAGCTCCGCCAAGCTTTGTCAGTATCCAAGATGGAGATCTCCAGTACTGGGGGGGGAGGGGTGACCTTCCCTCCTCTGCTCCCTGAGAAGGAGTGAGGATGTCAGGCTTCTAGGTTCCTGGGTGGTCTCTGATTTGTGAACTGCAGGATGAATATGTCTGTTTCTTGTCGGTTCTTGCTGGTGTTGAGTAGAATCTGCTTGCCTGCTGCATCTGGCTCCTTTGTCCCGCACTCTCTGTGATTCAGGTATGGGGGGTCGGCCACTGCCATCATGGCTGTCGCCGTGGTGGTGGAGGCTGCTGGCAAGAGCTCAGATCTGTCTCCTTGCCTGGATTTTCCCTCTCTGGCCTAACTCTCTGTCCTGTGATGGCATACTTGGTGTGGTTCTCTGGCTTAGGACTGTTCACTGGAACTCTAAAACTGCTTTCTATGCAAGAGCTTGTTTAGCCTCCAGCTTCTCCTCCACCATCTCCCTGGAACTCCCTCAATATTGTTTGTTTCTTATACTACAATGCTCTTATTTTCATTTTCACCTGGGTAGGGGAGATAGGTCTTAGCCAGTGTTAAACCTTCTTTGGTTGAGATGGAGCCATGTGGAAGTTCTTGCCTAGTATGGCATGGAATTGAAATCTTCCTGCTCTCAGATCCCCATGGACCTGGGATGATAGACATATTCCATCACGCAGAGACAGTGGTTGGGGAGCATTGCAGATAAAACTACACTGGTCTTGAACTATTGTCCCAAATAGCTATATTTACAGGCATATGCCTTCAAACCCTTCTTGTATTTCGTTTCACTTTGAAGTAGTGTTTGTACATATTTAGAGATACAATGATAACACCCTAGATGTTCAATATATAGAATAGTCAATATAATTAGCATGTTTATCACCTAACACATTGAAGCTTATGTATTTTGGCAACCTCCTGACTCTGCTAGTTATTTTTTGGAATATATTGATAATGTGTGCTAGAAGATTAGAAGTTGGTAAGGATAGACAAGTTAGACTATGTGTAGTAAATATATATTTATCTATTGCTGCTCTGAAGAACATTATCATATATTCACCATGAGAATACCACCATATATTCACCATGACAAAATGTTCCTTCAGTGTAGAATTTTCCTCCTAATCTGCCATCTTTTATCTTTTTTACATTCTCCTTATAAGTATGAATGCTTTTGTTTCTTATGTTTTGAAATTAATAAGATGGAATTAAACAATTCATAGAGTCTACTGAAATTCTCATTTTGTTTGATTTTGTGTTGCTGAATCATTAAGACCAAGGTTTCCTGAAAGTTTTGCTAGCAGACTATATCACTAAATTTTATTGTAATTACATGTTATTATTGTATTTTAACTTAGGGTTTTTCTGTTGCTGTTTTATGATATAGAATGTTGTGAAGCTGGACTGAAACTTGCAACCCCAATGACTCCAGTAACAATGCTTTATCACCAGGTTCTGGAGGCTCATAATTATAACTCTAGCTAATCAGGAAGTTGAGACTTGAGATTTAGTTCAACCTAAGCAGGAAATTTTATGAGCCTCTCCTCTGCAGTTCACTGCAAAAAAGTGTGCAGTGGAACTGTGGCAAAATTGGTAGAGCACTACAGTCAAGGAAAAGATGCTTCTGCATTTCATTTAGTCACTGAGTTCAAATCCTAAAACACACATATGCACAGACACACATTCTCACACATACACACACACACTCCCACACATATATGTACAGACACATTCACACACATACACACACACACTCCCACACACATGTACATGCATAAAATTGCAGACAATGTTGTACCTTAAATTCTTATCCAGAGATTGGAAAACAGCCCACTTATTTGTAAAGGTTTTTCCTTGATTATTTTGAAGGAGGAGGATAGTTCATGGGACACAGACCACAAGACTTTAGTGAGAAATACTTTTAAAATGACTAGCTTATGAAAAGAACAGGAGCACAGTTTTTACCTTTAAATCTTATATTCCTTCAAGTATACTATTTTTAAATAATAATCATTGCATTATGAGAAGACAATGCAGCACCTTTTCCTTTCTCCCCTTCCCCTCTGTCATAAAATATAACAAAATTATCAAAAATACTCTTTTATCTTACAAGAATGTACACCTGTAAAAATGTCTGACTGTATGTATAATGTTTGTTTTTCAATACTTGTTTGATTTTCACACCTCTAAGTACTTACCTTTTTTTAAGATGACAGCACACAGGGGCTTCAAGAGCAAACGGAAGATTAGGAAACAAAAACCTAACAATGTCCTCGGAAATAGATGTCAAAAATAGATGTGAGAAGCACATGAAAGCCTGAGAGGGTCCTGAGAGGCAAAATGATTTGTGCAGGATGAGGGAAATAAGTGAGAAATAAGGCATGGATCTGACCTTGGAAACGCTCTTTGAAGCTGAGGCCATGCCGGTATCTAGGCCTAGCTGAGGATGTTGGGATTTGACAATGTCCACATGTGTATAGAGTGATGTAGAAAGAGCTATTTCAGCCTCCAGTTTGTATTTGGGATGGTCTTATGTGAGCAGGCAGCTTAGATCATTCGTCTCCAAGAGATGACACTACCTCCCTCACAATGGAATAGAATGTGGAACTCTGAGAGCCAGGTGAATGTAACTGACAGTCAGCTAAAGCCAGCTCACTTGGTCTGTGGCTCAGGAAAAAGAAAGATGTTCCTGTGTTGTTTTCAAAGTTCAAGGGACTCAGGTCTCAGTCATGAGAAGTGTGAGTGCCTCACTCGATGCTGCAGACATTGGATCAGTGCCAAACCACGAATACAATGTCTCAAGACTTTTTATAAGAAGAAACCAAGGGAATCACAAGGCAACTCAGGCCAAGTACAATTATGACAGGAAACTTCTTTAATCTCATCCTAGTCCACACTAAAACCTTCTTCTTGTGTGTGTTTGTATGTGTAGACTGAGAAAATATTTACTGTGTAGTTTTCAATCCACTCTATTACAATTACTCAATTTGAGGTGTACTCCCATTTCCATGTTTCAAAGATCCATTCCTTTTTACCACCTCAGTGTCAAAATGAGTCAGACCAAACCCTGAATATGCCTTATAATATATGGAACCTAGACTCATGTTTGCTGCAAATTCTGATAATGGGCCTGGTCCCTGCCTACCAGAAAAGTGATCCCTTCCATGTTGGAAACTTACTCCACCACTATAGCCAGTGGGGTACAATGGAGCAGTTGCTGGGTATTCTGTTTAAAAAGTGAGTGTTCCTAAGCCAGGTGCCAGTGAATCATACCTGTCATCCTAGCTACTCAGGAGGCAGAGATCTGAGGACCACAGTTTAAATCCAGCCCCAGCAGGAAAGTCCATGAGACACTTATCTCCAATAAACCACTAGAAAACTGGAAGTGGTACTATGGCTCAAGTGGTAGAGTTCTTTCCTTGAGCTGAAGGGCTGAGGGATAGCAACCAAGCCCAGAGTTCAAGCCCCATGAGCGACAAAAAAAAGTGAGTGTTCCTCCTTCAAACCCAGGGCTGAGACCCCCTGGCATAATATTGGAATACTTGGTACGTCTCTGAGACTGTTTCACTGGGGTCTTATCAAAGGAGCTTGGCTTGAGAAAAAGAAGTGCACTCCCCAGGTAATTCCTTAGGACTGGGCTGCCAGAACATTTAATTTGCCTCATAAGCTAGTGGAGCCTTAGCAATTTGCTTGATGAGAGACTAGGATTAAAGGAATGAGCCAGCATCAACCCTCACCTAGAAAATCACTGTCTTGCAGGTCTTTAAAGGAATATAGACAGAAGAAAGGACGCAACTTGAACTTATATTTGGGGCCTGAGTGCTGTCCCATTTCTAGCACTTTACCAATTGAGCCCCAGGTTCAATTCTGGCCTTTGGCTGGTTAATTGAGGATAAGTGTCTTTAGAATTTTACAAAGTAGACTAGGTTCAAACTGTGATCTTCAGATCTCACCCTCCTGATTAGTAGGATTAGTGGCATGAGCCATTGTGCATTTATTTGGACAAATGCATATAAGCATCTCACAAAATTTCCATGAAATTGTATAGATATATCTCCACTTTTTGTCTGTCATGTTTACATTACCAAGTGGAACTTAGCCAGTCCCATGTGTGTCCTGTTAGTTCAGAAAAAGAGAAGTACAGAGTTAATTTCCTTTTCTCCCCCCATTGGTACTGATCCTTCTAGTATAACTGTGAGGAAGATACACAAGTTAAAAAGTAACTGGACGTTGGCACAAAGAGAAGTTTTGTCCTTTAAAACTTGGTATCTTTGAGGTTTCTGAATCAAAGTCAACTTTCTTCTTTGCACACCAGTTGTGATTTTCACCAGGGGATTGAGGCTTGGCACTTCAGTGGATAGCAGATTACAATCTTACCTCCAATTAAACAGTAAAAGAAGAAAGCTGAGCTGTGTTTCAAATGGTAGTGTGCTAGCATCGCATACAAAAGCTAAGGGACAGTATCTAGGTCCTGAATTCAAGCCTCAGTACTGGCTCTCATACACAAAATACTCATGACAACTCCACAGTGTATGCATATGTTAGCAAGGGGTGTAGATGAATGGGATGATGACATCATTTACCTCATCTTTGGTCTCAAGAATGCTGTACAGCGTAGCTCAGTGTGTGAAAAGCCCTAGGTGAAATCTTTCCTCAAAATCAGAAGATTCATCCTCATTTCCCTCAGCACATTCACACACACAGAAAGGGCTATATTTTTCTAACTAATTTAGAAAAACATAACCATACACACATGCTTCAGAATTATGTGCCCTTGTTTAGGTTTCATAGGGAGCACAATATATCCAGGTTATGGGTCATTCTTATAATCTTAGCTGCTCAGGAGGGTGGGATCTGAGGAACACAGTTTGATGCCAACCAAAGCTAATAAATCCTCATGAATCTTATCTTCAATTAAGTAGCAAAAGGCCAGAGGTGGAGATGTGGTTTGAGTTGCACAGTGACAGCATTGAGTAAAATAATCTAAGCGAGAGCTATAGGACTTCAGTTCAAGCCTGAGTACTGGCCCACTAGCATTCCAAAAGCCAAAAATGCCCAAAACACCAAATCAAAAATATGTCAAAATATTTTGTAACTTTTGAAGCAAAATCCAATGAAGCTACATAGTCTCTGGTTTGTTGAAGATTTGGTGGGGAAACCAAAAGTTCAACATGTGTTTAAGTGATGTAAAGAACAAGAAATCAAATAAAATTTCCCAGTAAAAAATTTTCCTTAGTATTCACAGGGACCCCTGACAAAGGGATTTTTTCATATGCTTTTAGAAAATCAGTGTTTTTTTTTAATCAGTAAGGGAAATAGTATAAACCTTTACTATAAATTATAGGAGTCATTGGAAGCTCCAAGTGAAGTGAATTTACTACAAAGAACACAATATTACAAGTTTCTATGCCTCTGTTGAGACACTACAAACCTGTAATAGTGTGGCCTCTCAGAAAGAGAAGGGAGATGCTCAGCATCACTGGTCATAAAAGAAATGCAAATCAGTTCAGGGGATCCCATATGAGATTGTACTTGAATGTCCTAACTTGATTGAACTAGCTCCCTGAGGTAAGCCAGGGCTAGATCATGATGGTTATTCATTTTCCATCCATCCCATGAGTCCTTCCCCACTACCCTTTGTTAAGATAGTGAAAGGAAAATGGATAAGGAGGCGTTGGGTTTCCCACCACCCAGCACAATCCCAGGCCTCTGATTCTCACCACCCCTTATCTGGCCAGACCTTGGCTATTAAAAAAAATGAATTCACTCTTTCTCTACTTTGTTGGCTGGGATGTGTTGTTTTTTTTGGGGGGGGGGCTGGTGTGCAGAGAAAAGACCCCAGACCTGACACCTCTTAGAGGACATTTGTTATTGTGACAGAGCCAAGTGATTGCTGTGAATAAGGAGAAAGCCTCCATCAAACTGACCCGGAACAATGTTCAAAGGTAGGTAGGCTGTTCAAGTATTAAACCCACCCATGTCTGCTTCCCACTCACAACCATGGGGGTGCAGTGCAGGTGGCCCGGCACTGGCCTTAGGGGATTATAAATGGATGGTGGCAGTCAGGTGCCGGTGGATCCCACCAGTCATCCTGGATATTTGGGAGGCTGAGGTTTGATGGTCGTGACTCAAAGCCAGCCCAGGCAGGAGAGTCTGTGAGAGACTTATCTCCCATAAGCCAACTCCCCCCCTCCAGAAAAAAAGCCAGATGTGGTGGTGTGGCTTAAGTCATATAGCCTCAGTCTAAAAAGAAGCTCAGGGATGACACCAAGGCCCTGAATCCAAGCCCTAGGCCTCACAAAAAATAATAAATGAATATTTGGCACTTGTTATCTTACTACCAGAAAGGATGGATTCAGTCTTCTCTCTAGTACTTGTAGCCAAAGGTAAGGGGCTTCCCTCGATGTTCCTCTAAACCTCTCCTCTCCATTATCTCTCCAGGCTTCAGTTGCAGGATAGAATTCAGATCATCCCACTCGATGTGACCTCATGTACCCTCCCCTACCCATCTTCTTTGGGGTGGGGATCCTGGATGGACACACCACTAGGAAGATGAGGCACTGCAGAGACGGGGGTAGGTATCCCTGGAACTCATACTCTTTCTCTGTCTGTCTGTCTTTCTGTCTGTCTGTCTGTCTTTCTGTCTGTCTGTCGGGCTGTCTGTCTCTCTCTCTCTCTCTCTCTCTCTCTCTCTCTCTCTCACTCACACACACACACATACACACACACACACACACACACACACACACTCATCTAGGCCAACTCAAACTATCCTTTTCAAAGACTCTTTATCTCCTTAGATTAACTGACCTAGGAAAGGAACTTGACCCCCTGTAAATGACTTTTAATTAGGGCTTGCTAATTGACTGAGATAAACAGAAACTGAAAAGAAGGGCTCGTACTCTTTATCTTGCCCATGTAATTGTAACCCCTCTGTATGACATTTTCACAATAAAAAAGAAAGCTCTGTTGCCCATTACCTTTGGCTCAGGCTCATGCTTGACATCCTGGCTACTCAGTAGGGAGAGATCTGAGGATCAAAGATTAAAGCCAGCCATAAGCTGGAAAGCTGGTGAGACTCTTCTCTCCATGGAACCACCAAAAAGCCAGAAGTGGAGCTCTGGCTCAATTGGTAGGGCAGCAGCCTTGAGCACCAAAACTCAGAGATACAGCTCCCACATACTGAGTTCAAGCCCACAAAAAATGATGGCCCAATCTTGTTGCCCCCAGACTGTCTGGTTCTCTAGTGCCCTCTCACAGAGGGCGATACAGCACCAGTCCCTGGGTAGTGTATCAGAGCCTTCAGAAATTGGTTGGTGTAAGCCAGTCCTTCTCCTTTGTGTGCTCTCAAACCACAACAGCCGGAAGGCACAATGAGACAAGACTGGTATCCTGCAGAATGGAGAAGATCCTCCTCTGCCAGAGCAATTGAAGTGGACTTCTTAGAGGCAACAGTTGAAAGGGGATCTTGCTGAACAAGGAAGATCTGACAGGGAGCACAAAGAGCAATGATGCTGTAGATAAAGGACAACATAGCTGAGTGTGTTCATTTCCAGCCAGGAATGCTGGTAACTCGGTACAGATGTTCAAAACTGTCCCAAGACAGACCCGAGGGGTCACAGAAGAAGAGCTATCCAGGGTTGGGATTGTGTCTTAGCAGTAGTGGGCTTGCCTAGCACACAGGAAACCCTGGGTTCGATTCCTAGGTTCCACATACACAGAAAAAGCCGGAAGTGGCACCTTGGCCCAGGTGGAAGAGTAATCACCTCAAGCAAGAGAAGCTTGGGGACAGTGCCCAGGCCCCGAGCTCAAGCCCCAGGAATGTCAACATAAAACAGCACTCCAAGGGACCTTGGTGACAGGTGGATGGCTATGCCCTGTAGTTCTTAGTAGATCCATCCATGCTTTGTGTCTCCTTCTATGACAGAAAGGATCTGGACACTCCTTCTGCCCTGGGCACCCCTGGACCCAGTTATCAGCAACACTCCCAATATCTTCCACCGGGACATGGAGCTGGCCCCAGAAATCCTCACGTACCCATTGATTGGGGCAGGGGAATACAGGGCAGGCTCCAGAAGTCCTATTGGGACTGATCTGCTCTGGACGACCAGGCCATCCAGAGGAGGCAGATGAGAGCTTAGAGAGGGGTACAGATGTGGAGGGAGCCCTTTAATGCCCATGGCCCTACCCAGATTCTGAGCCTCCCTTTGCTGTCCCTGAGGGAAATAGAGGAGAGTCTAGGTGGTAGTGTCTAGAGAAGGACTAGGTGGAAATTATAAAGAATGAGAAACCATAAACCGTGCACTGGTGGCTCACGCCTATCATCCTGGCTAATTGGGAGCCTGAGATCCAGAGGATCTTGTTTCCCAGCCAAGGCAGGAAAGTTCCCTGAGAGTCTCATCTCCAATCTTCAATCGGAAGTGGCGCTGTGGCTCAAATGTTAGAGCCCCGGCCTAGAGGAAAAATCATCATCAGGGACAGTACCCAAGTCCTGAGTTCAAGCCTCTCAACCAAAAAAAAAATAAAAAATACAGAAAGACATCCCTTGCCTGAAAGAGATGGTGAATGAGTAGGGTGCGGTTGTTGGGAGACCAGGTGCTGGCCTCAGTGTACAGACATTTCTAAGAACTCCCCAGGTTTGCCCAAGTGTGAAGTCACAGCAGGGTAGGGGCTGCTTTACCAAGAACTCAGAGGTCGTGGCCTGTCTTAGGCAGGAAGTGGGCGAATGGGAGCAGGGGTGGGAGGGTAGTGTCAATTATATTTTCTCCATCCATGGAATAATGGTTTGGGATCCTGGTGTCAAAGTCTAAAGTGAAGGGTTGCATGTGGTTGGTGGCATGACAAGTTGGGTTTCCCTTGGTTGTAGAAAAGTGGCTGAAGCCAGGTGCTACCAGTGGCTCACAAATGTCATCCTAGCTACTCAGGAGGCTGAGAGCTGAGGATCGCAGTTCAAAGCCAGCTTGGGCAGGAAAGTCTGTGAGACTTTATCTCCAATGAACCACCAGAAAACTGGAAGTGGTGCTGTGGCTCCGGTGGTAGAGTGTGCACCTTCAGCTGAAGAGCTGAGGAAATGCACACAGGCCCAAAGTTCAAACCCCATGACTGACAACCAAAAATAAGGTAGCTGAGTTTTATGTGTAGCGGTGTGTACAGTAGGAAATGCCATGCTGTGTTATGAGCCATTCCAGATGTGTGAGAGGCTCTGAGTTTTCTCTACATTTGGTCTGAGGATACTAGTAACATCTTCTTGGGGGTTGGGATGTTCAGGTTCTCAGTGACTAAGGAGGCCTTGGGATACCCCTGTGTGTTTTTGTGTGTATTTTTCTCTTATCTTTCTCTGTCCCCTTCTTGGGCACCTGCCTACCTCTTCTTGACCTTGGATGGTGCCCCTCCTCCACGGCAACCTTGCCTTTAGCCCCCTATCAGTGTCTACAACGAGTCCTAAATCGCCAGAGACCTGCATATTCCAGCTTTTCTTTGAGGCCCATGTCCAGCTGTCCATATCTTTGTATGCCTCCAGGGGATTCTGGGTCATCAGGTCTGGCTGGCATAGGTTCTCCTCTTGCCTCTGGAGGGGTGGCACTCATTCATGAGATGTCCTGTCCTTTTCCTCAGCTGGGCCTCGTGCTGCATGTCCCTCTCAGCAGGCTGGCACTGGAGTGGGGGTAGGATGGTTGCCAGTGGCTCTGGCGAACCTGAGCTTGATAGCTGACTGAAGGCTGCCCAAACAAGGAGGATCTGGGGCTACATGGAGGTGAGGCCAAGGTGGCTTGTAAGTATCCGTTGTTGTCTAGGAAATGTCAATGTACCTTATCGCAGGCAAGTCTATCTTCTGGCCCCAGCTGGGCCCCTCAGGCCCTTCTAGACAATTCCAGATGCCCAAAATACAGAGGCACAGACTTTAGATTCCAGGGCCAGGGAAATGGGGGATGAGAGACTGGTATGTCCAGTACCTCAATGTTTTGTGGCATTAGCCTTGACCTGGCTATTCCCCCCTGTGTAATTTCACTTCTTAACCCAGTGCTGGCCACACACCAGCCAATTCTGGCAGTGATGTGGAAGTGGCAGGAACTGAAGTGAGATCTAGGATGACCAAAATCTGAATTTATTGCCTGTAGGGGTTGGGATGGCAAAGGGTGTTTATTAAAACAAAAACAAAAACATCTCAGAGCTGGAACTTAGGGCGTAACACTCTACCACTTGAATCACAGTTCACTTTTTATCTGTTTTAGTAGTTTAGTGGAGAGAAGAGTCTCACAGACTTTCCTACCTGGACTGGCTTCAAGCTGCCCCCCTAAGAGCTCAGCCTTTTTAGTAGCTGGGATTGCTGGTATGAGCCATTGATTTGTCCTAAGGATATTGATGTGTGCATGTGCACAGGCCCGTGTGTGTATGTGTGTGTTCCGGGGCTTGAACTCAGAGCCTAGGTGGTATCCTTTAGCTTGTTTGCACAAGGTTGGTGCTGAACCACTTGAACTAGGGTAGCTCCGCTTGCCAGCATTTTGGTGATTCATTGAAGATTAGAGTCTGCCCAGGCTATCTTTGAATCTTGTAGATCCTCAGTTGTCAGCCTTGAGTAGCTGGGATTACAGGCATGAGCCACTAGCACCCAGCTGCAAAGATAACTTTTCATCCTCTCTTCTGTTCCAACAGTTGTCTATTTGCCCTGGCATAGATCTCTGAAATCCATATCAGCTCCCAGCAGCCCCTGAGTGTGCAGAGAACATAAAGCCCAAACCTGATCCCATTTCTTTGTCCGCAGGGGAGGGTATGTTTCTTCTGACACCTGAGGTAGGAAGTATAGCTGTACATGGGTGCTCGGCTGGGAGAGAGAGGCACTATGTTTTAGCAAAGAAGGAAAATGTGGCCAGATGCTAATAGGTCATTCTCTCATATTCCTAACTCCTCAGGAGGCTGAGTTCTGAGGATTGCCATTCAGAGGCATCCCAGCTAGAAAAGTCTGTGAGACATTCTTCTGCAAATAACCACCCTAAATCTGGAAGAAAAGCTGTGGCTCAAATGGTAGAGTGCTAGCCCTGAATGAAAAAATTCAGGGACATAGCGCAGGCCCTGAGTTCAAGCCCTAGTACCAAGAGGCATGCACACACACACACACACACACACACACACACACACACACACATATCACACAGAGGAAGGTGGTAATGATGAGCTGAGCTACAACTGTGGACAGTCCTAAGGCTTAGTCAGAGAAAACTCTGAAGGCAGATCAAATGGTTTCTCCCTAAGTCCTTCTTGGGCTGAGGTTTCTGGGCCATGACAGTAAGTTCCATGGAACCTGCCCCTCCATCCGAGCACGGGGCCACAGGACCAAGGGAAGGACACTATGGATGCTCCTTTGTAGTTGGCCCATGATTACAGACCTTCATCTGCCCCCTGAGCACTGGTGAGAAAAGCAGGGCTCCGAGCCCTGGGACTCCAGAGATAGCGACTGCTACAAGCAGCACCCAGCCAGCTGTGGATTCCTGAGCCTACAATTCTTTCATGAACCCAACTCAACACTCACCCACGGTGTGCCTGACAGATTCTCACTCTTGTGATACCCGTGTGAGTGGGTGTTAAATGGTGTGCCATTTTGCAGCTCCTGCCCCTCCTAGCCCAGAATCATGGTCTGAGACATCGATTTAATACTCAGATAGACACTGCATCCATGCTTTGATGACATTCTGATGACCCGACCAATGACCTCCATGCCCCAAAGATCAACCCTTTTCTGGTACTGTGGCCTGCTCTGTAGGCAAAGGCCTCCAAAGAGGCTGCTCTCAAGACTTGTAGCACACCTAGACATTGGGAGACCCTCAGAGGCCCACTTGAAAATACCCTGCCTAGAGCCACAGAGTGAGGTCCAGGCAGGCCAAGTGTTGGTCATGGGGCTTGAACTCTGTTCCTGGGCGCTGTGCCCCATATCTTCAGCTTACCACTTGAGCCACAGCATCACTTCTGGTTTTTGGAGGTTCCTTGGAGATCAGAGTCTCCTGGACTTTCGTGCCCGGGCTGGCTTTGAACTACGATCCTCACATCTCATCCTCCTGAGGAGCTAGGAAGAGAGCCACCAGCGCTCGGCTGATCTAGCCTTTCACCACAGTGGACTAGGAGCTCCTGAAAAGTTTTCTTTATTTTTTAAGTGCCGATACGGGGGCTTGAACTCAGGGGTCTGGGCTCTGGTCTCTTAACTTTTTCCCTCAAGGCTGGCACTCTATCAATTGAACCACATCTCCATTTCTGGCTTTTGGTAGTTCATCATCAAGTAGAATCTCGATAACTTTCCTCGGCTGAGCTGGCTTGACCCACGATCTCTGATCTCAGTCTACTGAGTAGCTAGGATTTACAGAGGTTGAGCCACGGGTGGCTTTGGGCTAGAAGTTTTCTTAAGCAAGCTTTCTTCCCTGCGTTTGCCCTGACTCCTCCATGCCAAGGAGGCCTGAGGGTCCAGAGCTGTGAAAAATAGGCTTCCAGACACAGGAAATGACTGGGGTCCATGGTGAAAAGACAAGCTAATCCTCCCCTGCGCCCCATTCTGGGACCCCATCCTCTGCCCTACTTGTGACTCAAGTACAAACCTTGACCCAGCCTTGAATATTCTTCCATACTTGTCTGAAGCCACAGAACCTTCATTCCACCCACACCATCTGCTCTACACCACACTTCAGGACCTTTGCCCATGCTGTACCT